>NC_085993.1:29154750-29417250 GCF_030014385.1 Trichomycterus rosablanca
TGCTCAACTTAATTTCCTTTGTTAATATACTTCCATTCCCGCATTTCAAGCCTGCAACACATTCCAAAAAAAGTTGAGATGGGGGCAATTTACAACTAGCAATGAGGTGAAAAAACTAAATAATGATGTGATTCCAAACAGGTGATGTCAACAGGTGATTGTAATCATGGTTTGGTACAAAAGCAGCATGCAGCATGATGAGCAAAGATGATCAGAGGATATCCAGTTTGTCAACAAATGCTTGAGAAAATGATTGAAATGTTTAAAAACAATGAACCTCAAAGAAAGATCGGAAGGGATTTGCATATTTCTCCCTCTACAGTGCATAATTTCATTAAACGATTCAACGAATCATGAGGAATTTCAGTGAGTAAAGGCCAAGAGCGCAAGCTTAAGCTGAACGCCTGTGATCTTCGATCCCTTAGACAGCACTGCATCAAGAACCACCACTCAACAATAGCTGATGTAACCACATGGGTGAGGGATTACTTTGGCAAACCTTTGTCAAGCTCTACAATACAGAGTTACATGCACAAATGCCACTTAAAACTTTACTGTGCAGAAAAGAAGCCTTAAGTTAACCATATCCAGAAGCGGCGTCGACTTCTCTGGGCTCGGAGGCATCTAGGATGAACCATTACACAGTGGAAACGTGTATTGTGGTCAGATGAATCAGCATTCCAGGTCTTTTTTTGGAAAAAATGGACGCCGTGTGCTCTGAACCAAAGACGAAAAGGACCATCCAGACTGTTATCAGCAAAAAGTCCAAAGGCCAGGGTCTGTCATGGTATGGGGCTGTGTCAATGCCCTTGGCAAAGGTCATTTACACTTCTGTGATGGCAGCATAATTCCTTTCAAATTCAAACATGACATGAGGTGGAATTGTTTCTCTATCTTCAACTGTCATAGACCAGCAGTTGGGTTCATCCATAACCAATAGTCTTTAATTTATTTTACATAATTAAGGTTGTGTCTTTGTCTAAAAGGCCGTGTCCATGGCTGTGTCAAAAGTGTTTGTTATGTATTATGGTGTATTGCACTGAATATTTTTTGCAACCCCAACCAAAATAAAAACAGATAAATGAAAATTAAACATTGACTACAAGAATAAACAAAAGAGCTAAATGAATTTACCAAAATAGATCAAACTGACTAAAACAAACAATATTAAAAACGTTATACTCCCCAAGATCCAAAAAGTATTTGTCAGTCAACGCTTACTGTTCTTTTCATCAACCCCACAGAGTTCTCTCGGAAACCTAAGATAAAGTCAAGCATGGTCTTACCTTCTTGTCCCCCTGTGGCTCGAATGAATGATAAATCATACCTCAAGCATGGCCTTGACCATAATTTCCCACCCAATACACTTCCCCACACTCCTCAGGGTATTATCACTTCTATTAACATTTGACATTGTTTTCTATGTATGACATGATGATCAAGCCTTGGTAACAAAAACCTTTGTAAAAATGTGTCATCATTAAGACACGAAAGTTTTAGACATATTGCTAGGATTTAAAACACTAGTGTCAATGCTGGAAGGAGAATAGTGCTCCAACTAAAAATATAAATCCAATAGAAAGTAGCTGTATTCCCTAACTGTATCCGAACACTGAGTGATAACAGGGTATGTGTTCTTAATAAAAAGGCCAGTACGTTTTTTAAATTAGTAATTTCAAAGGTTTTTAAAATGAGAGAAACGTATCTGCTAACTTATATGAACATTTAGCAGCCAGGAGCTACTACAGAACAACTACAATTGGTGTGCAATGGTTAATCCATTCATAATGCCACACATTTCCAAACTCCTGGATTAGTTGGGCACTGCTCACTTCTCTCCATCCTGGTTTACACCAATGTATCAATTTTCTGTCCTGTTTTTTGGAGCACTGTCTATTAAAGACAGTTGTCTTTTAAGCCTCCTTAAAAGGCAATAATTTTTAGCAATGACTGGGAGTGGCATATGTGTGGACATTTCTTGACACACCATCTGTGTCTTGGTAGTCATGTACCTCTACACTGTAATTTAGAGGTACATTAGGCTGCATGGTGGCTCGGTGGGTAGCACTGGTGCTTTACAGCAAGAAGGTCCTGGGTTCAATTTCCACGTGGAGCGGTCCATGTCCTTTCTGTGTGGAGTTTGCATGTTCTCCTTGTGCCCGTGTGGGTTTTCTCCGGGAGCTCAGATTTCCTCCCACAGTCCAAAAACATGCAATGATATGAACTGGAGATACAAAATTGTCCATGATTGTGTTTGACATTTAGGACTTGAACTAATGAATTGTGTGTAACCAGTAATTACCTGTACTGTCATGAATGTAACCAAAGTGTGTAAAACACGACATTACATTCCTAATAAATAAATAAGCTCTTGGTAAGAAAAAGTTTTGTAAAATAGTGTCATCTCTAAGACACAATGGTGCCTATAGTGCTCCAACTAAAAATATAAATCCAATAGAAAGTAGCTGTATTCCCTAACTGTACACGAACACTGAGTAAATAACAGGTATGTGTTCCTAATAAAGAGGCCAGTAAGTTAAAATTAGTAATCCGTATTTAAAAATCCCAACAACAGTGCTGTACCAGATACACTCATTTTAGAACAACACACACACTACCTAGTAATTACCACAGCAGTGATAAGAAAGGCCTACCAACCAACTGGTCATTGGGGGTCTTATAATAGTCAATTTCTACTTTATTATTCTATGCACACATTGGCTGTATTTTTCCATTACATAGTATGTATATTTCTCAGAAACACTTCTAAAGAGAGGAAACATATCACAGCCTTAATTCCCTACCTCACCAAACTCCCTGCTGTTCACCCAACTAGTCTGCCCTGTCTACTACCCCTCACCTAGCCCTTCCTTACCTGCCCCAAAGAGGACTATTATGTTTGAATGCTGTTGACGGACTTCAGTTGAGCATTCAGCACAGTCCGGCGATGGACACTGATAGGGAAACTTACCCCTGAGCCTGAATGCTTGTCTCTGTAACTGGATCCTGGACTTCCTGATTGACTAAGGGATCTCAGTCCGTCAAGATTGGCAACTTCACCACAGGCACCATGACACTGAGCACAAAAGTCCCCCAGGGCTCTGTTTTTAGTCCACTGCTGTTTACTCTGCTGACTGAACCACATCATCAAGTTCACTGATGAAACAACAGTGGTGGGCCTTGTCCCTGACAAGTCAGTATACAAAGAGAAGATGGAGTGGCTTATAGACTGGTGCAGAAAGTATAATCTGTCTAATCACTCTACGCTACACATCAACAACTTCACCATGAAGAAGTCAAAGAGCTTTAAGTTTCCTGGTCTACACAGTGACCTCACATGTGCCGTCAACACCTTATGTCTTGCCAAGAAAGCCTGGCAGCATCTACATTTCCTACAGAGATAAAAGAAAGCAATCCTTCCTTCCTTCCTTCCCTCCTATACTTGCTATATTCTACAAAGGCACATCAGAGAGCATTGTGAGCAGCTTTATCTTTTCCTCTACTGAAGACACTTAATATAAATGCTGTATCTGTCAACAGTATTTTGCAGTATGTACCCACTGCTATCTGATGAAGGGTACTAAAACGTTCAGGCTATTATATCAATTGCAGCAGTGTTGTTGGGATTACTAGCCCCTTAAAAAAACATGCTCAGTTTGCAGTCATTGTAGGTGTATAGTTAAATACTTTTGCTATTAGCTTTTTCATGCACCATGTGTGTTATTCTTTTTCTAGTGAATACTTTCTATGAGTCAATCGAATGGAATAGGGTGGATTTTTTGAGGCTTTCCTGATGAAGCCCATACTGAGATTAATGTGGATAAAAGTCCTCACGATTCATTTCCCTGTTAAAGTCTGGCAGTGATTAGCTGCACAGTCACTCAGCAAAATACACCATATGGTCAAAAGTATGTGGACACCCCTTCTACATATTGTAAAGTTAAGATGTTTCAGCCATGACTATTGCTAAAAATCTACTATATAAAATATATTTTTTTTTGTAGAGGAATTCCAGAGCCATAAACTCCACCCCATTAAACACTTTTGGAAAGATGTGATGTCTGTTGTAAGCCAGGCCTTTTCACAACATCAGTATCAGTGCGTAACATTACAAATGGTCTTTTGACTGAATTGGAAGGCTGGAAAAACACACAGTTAAACCTTGTGAAAAGCCTTTCTAGAAGAGTAAAGGCTGCTATAGCCACAAAGGCAGGTAACTTCAAATGAATGGCCATGGTTTGTGTATCCAATAACCCATGTTTAGATGTCCACATACTTTTAGCCATGTAATATCAGCCATAACATTAAAACTACCTCCTTGTTTCTACACACATTGTCCATTTTATCAGCTCCACTTACCATGCAGGAGAACTTTGTAATTCTACAATTACTGACTGTAGTCCATCTGTTACTCTGCATGCTTTGTTAGCCCCCTTTCATGCTGTTCTTCAATGGTCAGGACTCTCCCAGGACCACCACAGAGCAGGTATTATTTAGGTGGTGGATCATTCTCAGCACTGCAGTGACACTGACATGGTTGTGGTGTGTTAGTGTGTGTTGTGCTGGTATGAGTGGATCAGACACAGCAGCACTGATGTAGTTTTTAAACACCTCACTGTCACTATCCAGCCAACAGGGCCCTGTGGGCAGCATCCTATGACGACTAATGAAGGTCAAGAAGATGACCAACTCAAACAGCAGCAATAGATGAGCGATCGTTTCTGATTTTACATCTACAAGGTGAACCAACTAGATAGGAGTGTGTAATAGAGTGGACAGTGAGTGGACACGTATTTACCAACTCCAGCAGCGCTGTTGTGCCTGATCCACACTAACACACCACTGCCATGTCATTGTCACTGCAGTGCTGAGAATCATCCACCACCTAAATAATACCTGCTCTGTAGTGGTCCTGTGGGGGTCCTGACCATTGAGGAACAGGATGAAAGCAGGCTAAAAAGTATGTAGAGAAACAGATGGACTACAGTCAGTAATTTTAGTACTTTAAAGTGCTTCTATATGGTTAGTTGAGCTGATAAAGTGGACAGTGAGTGTAGAAACAAGGAGGTGGTTTTAATGTTATGTCTGATCAGTGTATATGTACTGTTTCTAGAAGAGACATTTTTTCCAAGTATGTTGCCCAGCACTGCTTTGATGGTGTCTCTGTTGAAGCATGCTTGCATTTTTTGAATCAACAACAACATAATGTGTGTTTACATTTATTACAACAGTCTGTTTAATACTTCAACCCTTAAATAATGAGCAACAAACACTTCCTCTTGCTCAATTATTACACTAAGACTGTAGAATATTATTTTGGGTGGATCTATAAAGCACTTCTTATAAAGACTGTGAGATCAAGAATGATGTGGATAAAACAAAAGCAATAATGACATCTGGAGAACCTGTGGTGATCTTTTTGCATGTCATTGACTCCACTCCACCAAGGACTCCAAGTTTCTGGGTGTGCACATAACAGAAGACCTCACTTGGACTTTCAACACCCATTTTTTGCCAAGAAAGCCTGGCATTGACTCAACTTCCTAAAGAGACAGAAAAAAGCAAACCTTTCCTCCCATCTTCAACACATACTAAAGTGGGACTATAGAGATTGTAAAAAGCATTCTGAGAATGTTTTCCAAACATAGGTATTTCCAGTTCTTAATGGCACTTGCGACATTTATCGAATGCATGACCCCCACACTCGCTGACAAGTTTATGGGTCCTTTGACACATGTAAAACGGTGTATTTCTCAGCCCCTTGTACAGTTTAATGCAAAAATAGAAGGACTCAGTAGCCTATTGAAAGACATTATGTATAAATTAGTTTGCAAACGACATTGAAAATATTACTAAAAAGATATAATAAAACCTTTTTAACCTTGTAAAGATGCCCTTTTTGTCAGTATTGAAGACTCAGGAGAATTTAATACATCATAACCTTGACAAAATATATACAGTTTGTAATATTTCATTGCACACAGGATGAACCTAAGATATTTCATGTTTTGTCTGGTCAACTTTATTTCATTTATTAATAAACATCCATTTCTGAATTTCAGGGCTGCAACACATTCCAAAAAAAGTTGGGACAGTAAAGCATTTACCACTTTGTAATGTTGCCATTCCTTTTCACCACACTTAAAAGACGTTTTGTCACTGAGGATACCAAGTGATTTAGTGTTTCTGGTTATATTTTGTCACACGTTTTCACTGTGTGATGATCCATGCTAGATGCCTCCAAGCCCAGAGAAGTCGACGCCGCTTCTGGACATGGTTAACATAAGGCTTCTTTTTTGCACAGTAAAGTTTTAAGTGGCATTTGTGCATGTAACTCTGTATTGTAGTGCTTGACAAAGGTTTGCCAACGTAATCTCTTGCCCATGTGGTTACATCAGCTATTGTTGAGTGGCGTTTTTTGATGCAGTGCCGTCTGAGGGATCAAAGATCACAGGCGTTCATCTTAAGCTTGCACCCTTGGCCTTTACGCACTGAAATTTCTCCTGATTCCTTGAATCGTTTAATGATATTATGCACTGTAGAGGGAGAAATATGCAAATCCATTCCACTCTTTCTTTGAGCTACATTTTAATGTTGACAAACTGGAGATCTTTGCTCATCAAAGACTCAAATGCTTTTGTACCAAACCATGATTACAATCACCTGTTGACATCACATGTTTGGAATCACATCATTATTTAGTTTTTTCACCTCATTACTAGCCCTAAATTGCCCCCATCCCAACTTGTTTTGGAATGTGTTGCAGGCCTGAAATGCAGGAATGGAGGTATATTAACAAAGGAAATGAAAGTTGAGCAGACAAAACATGAAATATCTTGGGTTTAAACTGTCTGCAATCAAATATTCCATACTGTCCCAATTTGTCTGATTTGAGGTTGTACTTTTTAAGTCATTGGGATACTGCCACACTAACCTTTAACATTTGATTAGATCTGATTATTTCCCAGCCTTTGTAGACTTATACTAACAACCCATATTCATTTCTTATCCCCCCCCCCCCCCCCCCCCTTTGTTCTAACAAGGTTTTAGCAGATTTGTGTTCTCCAACAGTTGTCTACTTAAACTAGAGTAGGGAAATGTTTACTGTGGAAGAACTTCTGTAAGTCGCTCTGGATAATGCCAAAAATTTCAATGCTGTCCAGTTAACCCTAATGTTATTCTGCATGGATAGTACTAATGTACTGCATAGTGGTACATGGATTGTACTGACTTTCTATTAACATGGACGCATACACAGATCAGCCATAACATTAAAACCACCTCCTTGTTTCTACACTCACTGTCCATTTTATCAGCTCCACTTACCATATAGAAGCACTTTGTAGTTCTACAATTACTGACTGTAGTCCATCTGTTTCTCTACCTACTTTGTTAGTCCCGTTTCACCCCGTTCTTCAGTGATCAGGACTTTCTCAGGACCACCACAGAGCAGGTATTTTTTAGGTGGTGGATCATTCTCAGCACTGCAGTGACAATGACATGGTGGTGGTATGTTAGTGTGTGTTGTGCTGATATGAGTGGATCTGACACAGCAGCACTGCTGGAGTTTTTAAATACTGTGTCCACTCACTGCCCACTTTATTAAACACTCCTACCTAGTTGTTCCACCTTGTAGATGTAAAGTCAGAGGCGATCGCTCATCTATTGCTGCTGTTTGAGTTGGTCATCTGCTAGACTTTCATCAGTGGTCAAAGAAGGCTTCCCACAGGGCGCTGTTGGCTGGATATATTTTTGATTGGTGGACTATTTTCAGTCCAGCAGTGACAGTGAGGTGTTTAAAAACTTCATCAGCATTGCTTTGTCTTATCCACTCATACCAGCACAACACACACTAACACACCACCACCATGTCATTGTCACTGCAGTGCTGAGAATGATCCACCACCCAAATAATACTTACTCCGTGGTGGTTCTGTAGACTACAGTCAGTAATTGTAGAACTACAAAGTGCTTCTATATGGTAAGTGAAGCTGATAAAATGGACAGTGAGTGTAGAAACAAGGAGGTGGTTTTAATGTTATGGCTGATCAGTGTATTTCAGACTAAGACAGTTTTGTACACATCATTGTTACTCTGTAGGGGTTAGGTAAATACAGAATGTTATAAGTTATTGCCTGAAAATAACTGGGCCTTTATGAGGTAAACTAAAAAACCAACAGGAGGTAAAAAGCTCTACAAAAGAAGCAGTTAATCATGGCTAAATTCCTAGATAACTCACAACCGTACTTAACATGCCAGTTGAGAGAAATTAAAGGGCATAACATTTGGTTAAACTTTTCTTTAAAGGTACTTTACACAGTTCTTGTAGGTTAGCTTTTTCTTTTTGAAAACCGAAAAAGCTACCAGGGGACACTACACATATTGATATAGTGCCATATAGACTCCAGTGGGAAAAATAACTGAGGGTAGAAATATGTAGATATTGGAGAAGATGTAAAGCATGTGGTAAATGTTATTTTAGTTTACTTTTTACATAACTCCAACTTAAATAACATTGCCACTTAATTTATACTGTTTAAAACTTAAAACAAAACAACTTGTCTAATACTTTGACATTTAAGGAAGCCATTAAGTATTCTCTAACCATTTGTACAGTACATACTGCCTTTAAGCCAAACAGCTTGTGGACACCCAACACCCAAACTTTTCATTCAGCTCCATGATACTGTAACAGTCTCCACTCTCCTGGAAAGGTTTTTTCAAAGGTAAAACATGACAGTAGTATTTGTATTTACTTCTCCATCTTTGTTAGCCAACTAAAGATTTTGGTATCCATCAAACTCAACTTCATACATCAGGCTTCAAGATGGTGAAGTGTAGTTCATCACTCCAAAGCTATTTCTACTGCTTCAGAGTCTAATAACAATGTGCTTTAGGCCACTCCTGTTAGTGTTAGGCATTGCACATTTTTTCCCTTTGTTGAGTTGCTTTAGAATGGACAACCAGTCCATTAGGCTACAGATTACCAGGTCTTGTGCTGATGGTGCTTTCAAAGACAGCCGGAAATTTGGTGAGTGTTACAACAAACAACACGTTTTTATGAACCCTGTGCTTTAGAACTTAGTTGTCCAGTTGTCTCTGTAATTGGCAAGCTTTTTATTCTTACTTCACAAAGAGTAATCACAGGCATCTGCCAGAAAATCACCTTTCAAAAATGAACTTGGCTAGTGTCACTCTAGGACTTCTGACCAAATATCATAATGGTGCCATCTCAGACAATTAATGATTAAGAGAACCTTTTTTGTCAGCTGCTTGTTAGTCCGAAACCTAATTTTGCAAGCTTTTAGAAAGGGTCTGGAGAAGGGTCTGGTCTTTTGTGGACCAAATGCATTGAAAGTTTAACAAGTTCCTCCTTTCGTACCACAGAACAGTATGACAATGACAAAACTACTTCCACAGACCCAGTGGAATCAGATCAGCCATCACATTAAAACCACCTCCTTGTTTCTACACACATTGTCCATTTCATCAGCTCCACTTACCATATAGAAGGACTTTGTAGTTCTACAATTACTGACTGTAGTCCATCTGTTTCTCTGCATGCTTTGTTAGCCCCCTTTCATGCTGTTCTTCAATGGTCAGGACTCTCCTAGGACCACTACAGAGTAGGTATTATTTGGGTGGTGGATCATTCTCAGCACTGCAGTGACACTGCCATGGTGGTGGTGTGTTAGTGTGTGTTGTGCTGGTATGAGTGGATAAGACACAGCAATGCTGATGGAGTTTTAAACACCTCACTGTCATTGCTGGACTGAGAATAGTCCACCAACCTAAAATATATCCAGCCAACAGCACCACATAGGCAGTGTCCTGTGACCACTGATGAAGGTCTAGAAGATGACCAACTCAAACAGCAGCAGTAGATGAGCGATCGTCTCTGACTTTACATCTACAAGGTGGAACAACTAGGTAAGAGTGTCTAATAGAGTGGACAGTGAGTGGACACGGTATTTAAAAACTCCAGCAGTGCTGCTGTGTCTGATCCGCTCATACCAGCACAACACACACTAACACACCACCACCATGTCATTGTCACTGCAGTGCTTAGAATCATCCACCACCTAAATAATAGCTGCTCTGTGGTGGTCCTGTGGGGGTCCTGACCATTGAAGAACAGCATGAAAGGGGGCTAACAAAGCATGCAGAGAAACAGATGGACTACAGTCAGTAATTGTAGAAGTACAAAGTTCTTCTATATGGTAAGTGGAGCTGATAGAATGGACAGTGAGTGTAGAAACAAGGAGGTGGTTTAATGTTATGGCTGGTCAGTGTATATAGTGTTCCAAGGTATTAAAACTGCTCCAATAGCTTTTGTCTTAAGGGAGCATTAAATTAAACTGTTCTCACTTTGCAGTGGAATGCTAATGCAAAGTGTGCACAGAGGTAACATTTTTGTGTGCCTTAGTGGATTTAACAGGGTTTTAAGAGCTCACCTATGTGTTAGAATTCAATTTTGACAACTGTGTTCAGGCTTAGCCTATATTTAGTGCAAACAGGTGTAGGATCCATGCATTTGTAAAAGCTGTGGATACACACATACCACATACCAGCCAGGCCAACCTTAACAAATGCTTCTTCTGGCTCCAGTCCATGTATTGACGGACTTAACGTCTCCAAGATGCAGGCTTTAAAAAATGACCTGCATTTACATAAACACATATAGCTCCACAGTGTTTTCCTTGTCTTCTCGTAAATGCTAGGCTGTTCCTCCTATTACAGCTGCAGCTGAAACATACAGGGCAAATGATTCATCCTGTTATATTTACTGTATGTCAAGGTAAGCCCTCCATCAGTCATGTTACTTTTAATACCACCTTAAAAGGTTTAATAGGAACCTAAAATCATGTGATTTACTCTTTGTTTGCATTTTGTAAGTTGCAGTATGTAACATATCTAACCACAAATTGCATAAAAGCCTTTGCCAGACTTTACCCTGTGCCCAATTTCAAATGATTTATCACTAAAGTGAAAAGGAAAAGCCAATGTTGTGCACACACAGACCCGAGTCAGCCATGATGGATGGCAGCATTAGGGGAGTGAGAGTGCGGCCGGGTGTTTGCAAACACACCCCCGTGACAGTGTGACGGCCCCACAAAAGAGGCGGCCAGAGGTGATGATGCAGCTCGTTGCTTCCCTTTTAGCTCCATTCCCTTCAGCCGTTGGGCTCCACTGCAGCCTGAGCTCATCTATCATGATAAAAGTACAGACAAAAAAGGTTCCAACTTTGTCATGAGACTCCAAATCTGCAATAGAGTGTGAAAGGCTGTCATGAAGGAATCCACAGGAATGCTAGTATACCTGCTTTATCACTGTGGTCAGCACAGGAATGTCTTCTGCTGAAGGGTTTTACACCTAGGTTGTAGTCATGAAACTCTGCCATTAGTTGCCAGCTAGCACATCAGGAATTTGTTGGCTAGTACAAGTACTCTTTTCTTCAAAAATATTTTACACACACCTAAACTGATGGAAGGAAGTTTTAAGGAAGGAACATACATTTTATTTAAATTGCCTTCAGGTGTTTTACAAATAAAAATGTGGAAACAAAATACTTGTACACTATATGGCCTAAAGTATGTACAGTGGTACCTTGAAACTCAACGGCAATGGAGTTTCAAGGTATTTTTTCCCATAAGGATGTATGGGAAACCTGTTAATGCGTTCCATGGTCCCATAGAATTGCATATATACACCGATTAGCAATAACATTAAAACCACCTCCTTGTTTCTACACTCACTGTTCATTTTATCAGTGCCACTTACCATACAGAAGCACTTTGTAGTTCTACAATTACTGACTGTAGTCCATCTGTTACTCTACATATATTTTTAACCTGCTTTCACCCTGTTCTTCAATGGTCAGGACCCCCACAGGACCACTACAGAGCAGGTATTATTTAGGTGGTCGATCATTCTTATTTACATTTTAAGAATTTAGCAGACGCTTTTATCCAAAGCAACTTTGGGGGTTAAGGGTCTTGCTCAAAGACCCAACAGTGGTAACCTGGTGATGCTGGGGCTTGAACCGGCAACCTTCCGATTATTAGTCCAGTACCTAAACCACTAAGCTACAACTGCACTGCAGTGACAATGACATGGTGGTGGTGTGTTAGTGTGTGTTGTGCTGGTATGAGTGAATCAGACACAGCAGTGCTGATGGAGTTTTTAAATATCGTGTCCACTCACTGTCCACTCTATTAGACACTCCTACCTAGTTGGTCCACATTGTAGATGTAAAGTCAGAGACGATCGCTCATCTATTGCTGCTGTTTGAGTTGGTCATCTTCTAGACCTTTATCAGTGGTCACAGGACGCTGCCCATGGGGCGCTGTTGGCTGGATATTTTTGGTTGGTGGACTATTCTTAGTCCAGCAGTGACAGTGAGGTGTTTAAAAACTCCATCAGCATTGCTGTGTCTTATCCACTCATACCAGCACAACACACACTAACACACCACCACCATGTCAGTGTCACTGCAGTGCTGAGAATGATCCACCACCCAAATAATACCTACTCTGTAGTGGTCCGAGGAGGGTCCTGACCATTGAAGAACAGCATGAAAGGGGGCAAACAAAGCATGCAGAGAAACAGATGGACTACAGTCAGTAATTGTAGAACTACAAAGTGCTTCTATATGGTAAGTGGAGCTGATAAAATGGACAGTGAGTGTAGAAACAAGGAGGTGGTTTTAATGTTATGGCTGATTGGTGTATATTAGGCTAATGTATAATAATGGGGTTGTTTTTGACACATATCCACTGAAAATACCACAAATATAGTATAAAAAACACTGAAATATATAAGTGAAAAACAGTTAAAAATCCATATAAAAACCTGCACTCTACCATGACTTCTTTATTGAAGTATTTGCAGTATATTGCAGAATAAATATGTAAGATGAATTATTTGTACTTTATCGTGTCATTAATCAACACATTTGTGCTTTTTTGGCTCTAAAGCTCTGTCAGACCACATACACATGAAATGTACCCCTCCCACATTTCTTCACCTCAGTCTGTGAAAAAGCAAACTGAATCACTGAGTAAACTGAATCACTCAGAAACAACTCTTTACAAATGAATTGGAATTGAATCAGGGAGCTGTGCTCTTGTCTATGGTAAAGAGACATTCATTTTGCTCACTCTATTTCATTATGGTGTAGTGTGTAAACAACTCCATGAATTAGTGCATTTGTTCGTTTTTCGTTAGTTAGACAAACACAGTTTATTCTGGAAATTTTTAGGAAACATACAAGATGGCCACCAAGAAGAAAAATAAGTGGATTATATGCTTAATGGAACAACACACTGACAAAGATTTGGTCTCAATTTGAAGAAAAGAAGCTCAGGTAAGCAGCGGTAATGATTTTATGCTGGGTTGTTGTGCTGCTGTTGTAATGCGCAAAGCATTATCATAGCATAAATGTGATTGTGAGAATCTGCTGGTTTGTTTGATATAGATACAGTGTATCACAAAAGTGAGTACACCCCTCACATTTCTGCAAATATTTCATTATATCTTTTCATGGGACACACTATAGACATGAAACTTGGATATAACTTAGAGTAGTCAGTGTACAAGTTGTATAGCAGTGTAGATTTACTGTCTTCTGAAAATAACTCAACACACAGCCATTAATGTCTAAATAGCTGGCAACATAAGTGAGTACACCCCACAGTGAACATGTCCAAATTGTGCCCAAATGTGTCGTTGTCCCTCCCTCATGTGTCAAGGTCCCAGGTGTAAATGGGGAGCAGGGCTGTTAAATTTGGTGTTTTGGGTACAATTCTCTCATACTGGCCACTGGATATTCAACATGGCACCTCATGGCAAAGAACTCTCTGAGGATGTGAGAAATAGAATTGTTGCTCTCCACAAAGATGGCCTAGGCTATAAGAAGATTGCTAACACCCTGAAACTGAGCTACAGCATGGTGGCCAAGGTCATACAGCGGTTTTCCAGGACAGGTTCCACTCGGAACAGGCTTCGCCAGGGTCGACCAAAGAAGTTGAGTCCACGTGTTCGGCGTCATATCCAGAGGTTGGCTTTAAAAAATAGACACATGAGTGCTGCCAGCATTGCTGCAGAGGTTGAAGACGTGGGAGGTCAGCCTGTCAGTGCTCAGACCATACGCCGCACACTGCATCAACTCGGTCTGCATGGTCGTCATCCCAGAAGGAAGCTGACGCACGAGAAAGCCCGCAAACAGTTTGCTGAAGACAAGCAGTCCAAGAACATGGATTACTGCAATGCCCTGTGGTCTGACGAGAGCAAGATAAACTTGTTTGGCTCAGATGGTGTCCAGCATGTGTGGCGGCGTCCTGGTGAGAAGTACCAAGACAACTGTATCTTGCCTACAGTCAAGCATGGTGGTGGTAGCATCATGGTCTTGGGCTGCATGAGTGTTGCTGGCACTGGGGAGCTGCAGTTCATTGAGGGAAACATGAATTTCAACATGTACTGTGACATTCTGAAACAGAGCATGATCCCCTCCCTTCGAAAACTGGGCCTCATGGCAGTTTTCCAACAGGATAACGACCCCAAACACAACCTCCAAGATGACAACTGCCTTGCTGAGGAAGCTGAAGGTAAAGGTGATGGACTAAACCCAATTGAGCAACTGTGGCGCATCCGCAAGTGGAAGGTGGAGGAGTTCAAGGTGTCTAACATCCACCAGCTCCGTGATGTCATCATGGAGGAGTGGAAGAGGATTCCAGTAGCAACCTGTGCAGCTCTGGTGAATTCCATGCCCAGGAGGGTTAAGGCAGTGCTGGATAATAATGGTGGTCACACAAAATATTGACACTTTGGGCACAATTTGGACATGTTCACTGTGGGGTGTATTCACTTATGTTGCCAGCCATTTAGACATTAATGGCTGTGTGTTGAGTTATTTTCAGAAGACAGTAAATCTACACTGCTATACAAGTTGTACACTGACTACTCTAAGTTATATCCAAGTTTTATTTCTATAGTGTTGTCCCATGAAAAGATATAATGAAATATTTGCAGAAATGTGAGGGGTGTACTCACTTTTGTGATACACTGTATTTTTACGTTTTACCGCACCGCTCAAGCAGACCACTTAACAAAGTGACAGTTGCACACACTTCGAGTTTAAGGGCGACGAAGGGCGTTGAGTTTCAAAGATTTCGAGTATAGGGATGTTGAGTTACAAGGTACCACTGTATCTCTCCAAAACCAAGGATTGTATTTGTGAAAATTGGTACCTATTTAGTTAGAAGTGCACCATTGTGAGGTCTTCTTCTGGCTCCATTGATGCTGGACCATAAGGCCTGGCTCACAAGTAATGTTCCATCTTATTCCATAGGTGGTGGGGTTGAGTTCTCTCACACATCAAACCATGGACCCCTTTCTCATTTTACTTGTCACTTTATGCTGATTTTATACATCTGTTATGGTTTTGTGAGACTAAAACACTAATAATTAGGGGTGCCACATACCCTTGGTCATACAGTGTAACAGATCCATCATTATAGAGAGCGTCTCATTATAGAGGTCAAGCATTTAGACCTTTACTGTTCTCTTGGTGTGGGACACACTTGAAATGGAAAACATAAAACACTAACACTTATAGTCTATATGGCTATTGATCAAAGGTCCTGCCTTGAATACCTGACTACAAAACTATGGTAATTTTGATTCTCTGTCACTATACATATTTCATGTTTTTACATTGCTGAAAGGTGACCCAAACCAGACATCAAAACAATGCACAAAGAAGAAAAAAGTGTTGCAATATTTAGATATCCAGAACACCAGTGCCACTATTTAGAAACTGCATGAAGTCTGCCATATCTCATTTCAGCCTGGAGACAGGGAACGGATTTGTAGACTTCTGCGGTGTGTTTAATTTTATGAATCAATTTAGGGGGACTAAAAGAAGGGATTTACAATAGTCCCTGGTTTATTGTTTTGTCTATTCTAGCAGTTGGGGCTTGGCCACTTGTTTGCTCAGCAGGGTCTCTAAATTCGGTCCCAGGTGGTAGACTGTGGGTCTCTAAGATCACTGATTTAAGTGTTTTTAGGCCCAGCTTCGGTTTTCATTTAACAGCCAATTGTGGGACCCACCAAGATGCAGAAAGGGCACTGAACACTTAAACAACACCAAATGACAAACAGAAGGGGAAGGAAGGCTATAAGACGTTATATAATTAAATAGAAAAAAAGCAAGTTGGATGTAGAGTGACATAGTGAGTGTGTAACAGAATGAGGGTGATGTATGGGAGGTCTCAAGCCTGTCACTCTTCACTCTGGTCTGTACGCTTGGGTTTAACCTCAGGCCTTAGGCTTTTGAGCCGCTGTCACACAGAGACAAATACTTAAATGTGATATGTACCCACGAATGCCAGTGGGAAACATGTGTGTTTACAAAGCTGGCTTAGGGTTGACAATGCACCTTTTGGGATTTGTAGTTTTCCTGTATGAATGAAAATGGGTGCACAGATACACTACATTCCACAGAGTGTATGCATGGTATTCCCACTTGTCAAACAAATTTCACCAGGGAATATGCTAACAAACATTCACACACACACACACACACACACACTTTGTAAGTAACATGTTTATCATGACAGTTTTGGGATTTTAATGATTTCTGCAACAGTTTTGTCTTCTTCTGTGAATAGAACAGAGCTGCTGAAACACCACACTGTCCATAGTCGAGCAGGATTTACATCACTTTACAGGCTGGTGTGAAAGATAGATCATTCATTCATTCATTCATTCATTCACTGTCTGTATTACCATTGCCCTATCCTATTCAGGGCTGTGCAAAGGCAGGAAAAATGCCAGACAGGTTGCCAGTCCCTCACAGGACAAACACATAGACATCTGGAGCAGTTTAATTATAACCAATTAACCTGACTTCATGTCTCTGGACTGTGGAAGGAGCAGCCAGAAAAAACCCATGCAGACACGGGGAGAACATGCAAACTCCACACAGTAGGGACCCGAACCGCTCCAACTGGGAATCAAACCCAGGACCTTCTTGCTGTGAGGTGACAGAGCTAATCACCGAGCCATTGTGCCTTATTACTCCAGTCTGAGTCTAGTGCAAGTACAGTATGTTCCTGTATTTGGCTGCATTCATCCATCCCTCAATACTCTTGAGTAGCACCCCTATAGCATGATGCTGTAAGAAACTCCATTTCCCAACAACCCCAGCTCCCTGCTCTGTCATCAACCCTGCCATACTGTATATACCAGTCCAGTTTAACCCTTTCTTGTACAGCGTTGCACCTTTTATGTGCTTTTGGTCTGCATGTTTCCCTTCTCCTTGTGGTAAGCTTTGCCTTTACCTTGGTTTAGTTTATAGTATGATCCTATGTAGCATTAGTGTAGCAGTTAGCATAGCCTTTAGCTTAGTAATTGGTTTAGTGTATAGTGTTTACTGTTTAGTGTATCACTCACCTTTGCAGGCTTTCTGTCTTGCCACTCTGCCATGAAGGCCTGATTTATCGAGTGCTGCAGAGATTGTCTCTTCACAGGACAGTGATCATTAAGTTCTTTAAAACCATTTCTATTTTAAAATAATTAATGCCACTGTAGCAATTACAGAAAAAAGAAGGAAATAAGAAGAAAGAAAAAGGTTTGAGTGGATTAGTTTTACTTTTTTAACTGAAAGGTACATGGAGCATTTGGGTGGCACAGTGATCTATTACACTAGCTCTACACAGATATGATTGGCTTTGTTAGGGGGCAGGGGGTGGGTGCTGTTGGCTAAAGCCCCGCAATGAATTGGCGCCATGTCCAGTGTTTTTTCTTCCTCACATCCAGTGTTTCCCAGTGAAACCAGACCCACTGTGACCCTGACAAGGATAAAAGGTTGATTAAAATTTTAAAAATGAACATACATTGACCCTGCTAGCAGGATGAAATCTAATCTAACACAGACGAGAATTTTTGTTGAGAGGAAGCTATTAAGGTAGGCTGTGCTGTGTATTGTAGCTTACATTTATTCTACAATTCATTTTATGAGTGTTATTTAATGACTGCAGTGAAATGTGGCACTTTTGTTTAAAAATCTGTGAAATCTGTGATAAAATCGTACCCACCGTGACCCTGACCATAAGAAAGCAGTGGTAAAACAATGAATGAATGAAAGAATGAATGAAAACGTACTCTCATTTTGATTTAAGAACAGCCTTTATTCTTTATGCCATAAAATTATTTTTTAACTAAAAATGCATTACATTCCACGTCAATTATAAAATACTTTTACTAACTATAAAGTGCTACATGGCATGTAAGTATTTGAGGGGAATTTATTTAGCACTACCCTCATATTTACTTTATTCACAAAGTCCAGGGCTATGTATAGGTTTTATAATCATAGAAGGGGGATAAGCATTCTCATACGTGGCCCCAAAACCTGGAATAATCTCACCTCCTCTGGGGTTCCGACAGTTCTTTAATCTTTAGGTCCAGATTAAAAACATATTTATTTACTTAGACTTTTGATTAGTCTTTATAAACCAGGAATGTGGGGTCTCAGCAATCTGGGTCTCTCCCACCTACTGGCCTGTTTGTATGATATGTTGGCTGTGCTAGAGTTTGGGGGTTTAGGTTAATGGAGATTTATGGTGATCAGGGATGTTGTGTTGCTGTCATTCTGCCTCTCTCATATGATCACTTAGGTTTGTTGACGATGGGGGAGGTGGGCACTGATGTCCCAAGAGAGCCCTCTGTTGAGTCTGGTTCCTTTCAAGGTTTCTTTCTTGTAATATTATAGGAGTTGTTTTTGCCACTGTTGCTTTTAACTTACTCATCAGGGAGTTTTGGTCCTAAAATCATTAAAGTTGCTTTAAGAAAACATCCATTGTACAAAACATTATAGAAATAAATCTGACTTGACTTCAAATTTATGCCTGAACTTATCAACTGAATGTCACAGCAAAAATCCAGATTTATTTATTTATTAGGATTTTAACGTCATGTTTTACACACTTTGGTTACATTCATGACAGAACAGGTAGTTACTCGTTATACAAGATTCATCAGTTCAAGTTTGACAGTCATGGACAATTTTGTACCTCCAATTCACCTCACTTGCATGTATTTGGACTGTAGGAGGAAATCAGAGCTCCTGAAGGAAACCCATGCACACACAGGGAGAACATGCAAACTCCACATAGAAAGGACCCAGATCGCTCCACCTGAGATTCAAACCCAGGACTTTCCAAAATTACATCCAATGACTTCCAGTCACATCCAAAATCTGGATTCTGGTCAAACCAGGCAACAATTGGTTACTGTAGACACAGATTCCATTTCTTTTTACAGTTCTGAGTGTTCAAGACACCTGATGTCAGACATTATAACTGTGTTGTTACAAGTACTAATAGCTAACATGCCACAGCAGCTTCTTGGCATATGACATAAGCTGTTTTACATTGCATTATAAAACCTGTCATGACAATTGCAGGTACTGGTAACATAACATGGGTTTGATGTTTGTTGTTGTGGAGCCACAAACATTTTTATAATATCAATTAGATGGATGGATGGATGGATGGATGGATGGATATATGGATGGATGGATGGATGGATGGATGGATGGATGGATGGATGGATGGATGGATATATGGATGGATGGATGGATGGATATATGGATGGATGGATGGATGGATGGATGGATGGATGGATGGATGGATGGATGGATGGATGGATGGATAGATGGATAGATAGATAGATAGATAGATAGATAGATAGATAGATAGATAGATAGATAGATAGATAGATAGACACTTTTTTGATCCCAAAAGAAATTAAAGTCCCAGTAGCATTATACAGCAATGAAGGTACAAACTATAAAAAATCAACAGTACAAATTTAAAAAACAGCACAAACAAAACAACCAAGATTAAAAGTAATTTAAAAAAATGTAATTAAATCTAATTTAATTTTAATTCAATTAAAAATGCCATTGCTAGCAGATAGATAAAATAGATTAGCCCTTGATATAATCTATTTTGCTTTATGGCCCCAAGCTTTAATTTACTTCCTTTCATAGCCTAAATATATGACTTCATTTAGATAGTCCAGATTAGATGTGATTAGAATTGCCCTCTGACGCCCCTGTATTGGCTAGAGTCTCTACCTCTCATAGAGCAAGGCTGTGAAGGGCACAGAGAGCCAAGAATGTGGCAAAGTCTAATGAGAACTAGTGACATATAGGCTCTGGGTGACTGAGGGAACTTGAACCGCCTTCAGTCTCTTTCTGAACCCTGAGTATGTTTCCCCTAAGCTGGGCTTTGGAAAGTACGAGCATTATAGCCTGTGTATTGAAAAATAGAGAATGCCTTTATTGCACTGCAAAAGTCAGGGCAGCTTGACTTGTTGAACCACTGGGCCTCCTTTCCCAACGAATTAGTGCTGTCAATGAGATACACAGACATTAAATTACTGCATAAATCCTAAAGCAGTAAATTTACAGCTTTCACATGACCACAAATTGCTTTTAAGTATGCACATTTTCAACATGTGGTCATGTAAGCTACACTAAAAAAAGCTATCCCATATAACAAAGAACATTTTCTGCAACCACCAAGACTTTCCAAAATATGATCAAACATAACAAGACCAATGTGGATAAGCCATTAAATGACATCTTGATTTGAAATTACTATATGGTCCTTTGAACTACGTATGAGGAGAAAATCCCCTTCCTGATATTATTTTGTTGTCAGACTCCTGAAAGTGAACAAGGTACATGTTGTAACACCATTTTAGTGGTTGCAATGGAGATGTGACAATAAACACAGCCTTGTTAGCTCTGTAACTGAAAACCTCAATAGGCACTTTTAGTCAGTCTTAGTCAGCTAACTCCGCCTAAGAGGATTCCAGCTGGTAAACATAGACAGCTAATTCACCATACTAGGTTAATTCACCTCAATTTAATTCAGTTCATTTCTTTTCACCAACTGATTTATCCTAGTCAGTGTCAACTAGAGCTGGGCGGTTCCTGAATCACCCAGGTTAATGATTCGAATCTTCGTACTGAATCAGGAATCACGAGTCCGAGGTCTCAATTAACCCGGATCCTATGAGTCCTCTGACTGGCTGCTGTTAAGTACACAAGGTGAGTGAGCAGACTCACCGGAAACACTGTGGACTCAGATGATTTGGCTGAACCGGCTTCACTTCAGTCTGTAAATCTAAGTAATAAGTTAAAATATTCCAATAAACAAGCAGTTAAACACACTAGTGTTTGTTATGTGGCTGATTTTATGCACCTGCTATTATTATTATTATTATTAATAATAATAATATTATTATTATTATTATCAGTAGTAGTGGTATAGATTAGTCATGCAGCATATTTTAGGACTGTACCACTTAAGGAGTATCATAGCCCTTCCCCCATGGTAATGTATTGACTGTTTGTTTTGGTACCATTGTGGCTGCCTGACTGGGTCAAGTTTGTTTGGTATTTGGTGTGTGGAATTTAAATTAAAGTTAAAATTTAAAATAAACATCTGTAACCTAATAATGTTGGATGTGTGGGGGCGGGAACTCAAGACTCATCTGAACTCATAGTACTGAGAGACTCAGATGAACCCGAGTCCATAAAATGAACTGAATTTACCACCACTAGTAATAACAGGAACCACTGTGTACAAGTTAGGAATACACCCCAGAGATGGGGACACACACAGCGACTTCAGACTCGACTCATGACTCGCAAAAAAATGACTCGTAAACAATGAGTGCCCTAGTGTTCCCTACACACTGATCACGTGAGCTTGTCTATGGGACATTAAGCAGGTTAAACGAATTCATTCGGACGCCCTGTGATGTCATCACGTACATGACAGCGTCTTGTTACCAAAATTTCTTTGAGCGTTTCTTTACTTTCTAAACTATTAAACTAATGAAGCTCAGCCATCTATCATATTGTGATGTCATCTGGGAATAAACCTGATTTTATCATCGTACAGGCACTTTGTGATGTCGTCACATGGTGTTTTATTGTTTGTGATTAACGGTGTAAAAGTCAACAAGCTACATTTGTGTTTTTGGTGGATTGTGCAGTGTTTCTGGACATTCACTGGTTATTCTCACATTACTGCTAGTTTTTATTAAAGATGAATGAAACGTTGATTCGACATCATTCTGATCGTGTCATTTTCTGCTCTCTAATAACACTCCGGCCGTCTTAACCCGCAACGCACGCGATGGGTAAATCATGTTACAGCCAGCTTCCGCACACTTTTTTGAAAACAAAACTTATCAGTTTAAGCTTTTAACTGGTACCTTCTTGTTACGGAAATTACATTAATTTGCACAATGACTAGGAAAGTAAAGGCACTAAGTAAAACGACAAATCTGTTGTTGTTTTTTATCTGAACTTACATATTACTTGATTATTTCTACGCTACATTTCCAATATATGTTTTGTGTATGTTATATTGACTTGTGACTTGACTCGGACTCTAGTCTAAAGACTTGTGACTTGACTCGGACTCTAGTCTAAAGACTTGTGACTTGACTCGGACTCTAGTCTAAAGACTTGTGACTTGACGTGGACTCTAGTCTAAAGACTTGTGACTTGACGTGGACTCTAGTCTAAAGACTTGTGACTTGACGTGGACTCTAGTCTAAAGACTTGTGACTTGACTCGGACTCTAGCCTAAAGATTTGTGACTTGATGTGGACTCTAGTTTAAAGACTTGTGACTTGACTCGGACTCTAGCATAAAGACTTGTGACTTGACGTGGACTCTAGTCTAAAGACTTGTGACTTGACTCGGACTCTAGCCTAAAGATTTGTGACTTGACGTGGACTCTAGTTTAAAGACTTGTGACTTGACTCGGACTCTAGCCTAAAGATTTATGACTTGACGTGGACTCTAGTTTAAAGACTTGTGACTTGACTCGGACTCTAGCCTAAAGACTTGTGACTTGACGTGGACTCTAGTTTAAAGACTTGTGACTTGACTCGGACTCTAGCCTAAAGACTTGTGACTTGACGTGGACTCTAGTTTAAAGACTTGTGACTTGACTCGGACTCTAGTTTAAAGACTTGTGACTTGACTCGGACTCTAGCCTAAAGACTTGTGACTTAACTTGGACTCTAGTCTAACGACTCGTGACTTGACTCGGACTCGTATTTTGTGACTTGTGAACATCTCTGATACACCCTGGACATGACAACTACATCACAGAACAACACAATTTACAACAGCTAATCCAGCAGTGGCATTTTTTGGCATTTCAACATGAGATGTGGGATGAAATCAAGTACCCAAAAGTATCCCCAAACAGACATGAACTAAACATGCCTAACTCCTCAAGAAAGGGTCCGATGTAAGGTTTGAACCCAAGTGCCATGGCCCATGTTGTTTTCGGACATCCACTCAACTGGCTGCTCCAACTTAGTCAGAGCCAGAGTGGGTCCGGCATCACTAATAACACTGGGTCAAGGTAGGAACACTCAACTGACAGGACATCAGTTAATCCTAGGACATTGTGACTTATTTAGTCACTCAGTTACACTTAGTGACCATTTATAGTGGCATGTTTTGAGAGGTGGCTATTCTGGTGGTATACTGGTGGTTCGTGGTGGCCCAAAATTTTAAACAATTGTAGGTTCCTTTTCTTTTAGTTTGTCAGTTTTGATACACAATGTAACACTATTTATGTATGCTGTGCAACCTAGCACATATCCAGATAATAGAATTCAACCACTAAGATTTATCAAAATGACAGTTAATGATAACTTTAATTTCTTCTTTTGCTAGTGAGAGTACGAGAAAAAGAATGGAATAGTGAAAGGACATCTAAGTGCTGAGTGGTGTTATTGTGTACAAATCATCCATCTCACTGATTCATTCACAAAGAACTTTCCCAAATCCCTAAACACAAGAAACGTAACCCTCTGGTATGCATGAGAGAAACAACTGAGAGCACTGGAAAAATTTGTATTTGCCACAGTTTAAAAACAAGCAAAAATATTTATGCATGTATTTATATATTCTCACTAACCACTTTATCCTGAATAGGGTCATGGTGGGTCCTGTGCCAAGTGGAAACACTAAATGCGAAGAACAGGATACAATTACACTGCAACATTAGATGTGGATTTACACCGATCAGCCATAAGATTAAAACCACCTCCTTGTTTCTACACTCACTGTCCATTTTATCAGCTCCACTTGGAGCACTTTTTTTTTGTTTTACAATTACTGACTGTAGTCCATCTATTCCTCTACATACCTTTTTAGCCTGCTTTCACCCTGTTCTTCAGTGGTAAGGACCCCCACAGGACCACCACAGAGCAGCTATTATTTAGGTGGTGGATGATTCTAAGCACTGCAGTGACACTGACATGGTGGTGGTGTGTTAATGTGTGTTGTGCTGGTATGAGTGGATCAGACACAGCAATGCTGCTGGAGTTTTTAAATACTTTGTCCACTCACTGTCCACTCTATTAGACACTCCTACCTAGTTGGTCCACCTTGTAGATGTAAAGTCAGAGACGATCGCTCATCTATTGCTGCTGTTTGAGTTGGTCATCTTCTAGACCTTCATCAGTGGTCACAGGACGCTGCCCATGGGGCGCTGTTGGCTGGATATTTTTGGTAGGTGGACTATTCTCCGTCCAGCAGTGACAGTGAAGTGTTTAAAAACTCCATCAGTGCTGCTGTGTCTTATCCACTCATACCAGCACAACACACACTAACACACCACCACCATGTCATTGTCACTGCAGTGCTAAGAATGATCCACCACCTAAATAATACCTACTCAGTAGTGGTCCTAAACAGTCCTGACCATTGAAGAACAGCATGAAAGGGGGCTAACAAAGCATGCAGAGAAACAGATGGACTACAGTCAGTAATTGTAGATCTACAAAGTGCTTCTATATGGTAAGTGGAGCTGATAAAATGGACAGTGATTGTAGAAACAAGGAGGTGCTTTTAATGTTATGGCTGATCAGTTTATGTGTTATGGTTAGATGTATCATTCTTTGCTTTACATTTACAGCATTTAGCAAACACTTTATGTGACTTACAATTGTGACCAAATATAATACAAGCAACTGAGGCTTAAGGGATTTGTTTAAAGGCCCCAACAGTATTAATTCTCTTAAACCTTTAATTAACTGACAAAACTAGACAGAAAGGATTTTCACTGATCACTCTATGTAAATATAAACACATTTAGAATTTGATGCCTGCAACACACTCCAAGAAAGTTGTGACCGAGGCTAAATAAAAGTGATACATTTATAGAATATTCAAATTACAGTGTTGTACAATAAGCAGGTAAATTGGTCACAGGTGAAGGAAAGGTTAATTCTTTACAAGCAATGATGGATCCTGGCTAACCACTTTGAGCCAAACTTCAGGAAAGAATTGCCAATAAGATATAAAAAATTGCAGAGCAATATTTCTAATAATTTAGCCTTTGACCACCCACTGTTCATAATATTGTGAAAAGATTTAGGGAATCTGGAGAGATGGGATGTATATGTATGGGTCTGTTTGAAAACCTAGTGAGCTGCCTTGCTGTCTTACTGCCTACATAGGCAGCTGCCTAAGTAGAGAGGATTCTAATAAGTCATTGACTTATAAGTCAGGTTATTCGAACGCACTATTTAGACAGCGCTTACTAATCTAACACAGTTAGCCTTATGCCATTCAAACCAATGGAATGAGGTGGCACAACGCGCTAGCATGTCAACTAACATCTCCCTATGTGCACTGAAAAAGGTTACATTCGCTCACAAGCCAGAATTTGCAAATAAATGACACTTCAGAGTCAGAGTCAGAGAGGTTTTATTGTCATTTCAGCTACATACAAGTACATATTGAAACGAAACAGCGTTCCTCTAGGATCACGGTGTAACACGGTACAAAAAGTGCGAGACAAAAACAGTGTAAATACAAAACAGTGTAGGTACAACAATAAATACAAAACATCCTATAATAAATAACTACAAAAGATATTCCTAATTATCCCTAATCTAAACAAGTAATTAGAAGACAGGACTAAAGACAAGTGTTAGTACATGATGGTGAATAGATGGTACAATGGTTCATGAGGTAGTGACATGTTGTACATTAGCAGCGTAAAATTGGCAATGCAGATGAGGTGCCTAAAAAGTAAATAAGGTGCAAAAATACAAGTAAGGTGCAGAAATTAAAAAAACAAGTTTATACAAATTAAATATCAATGATAATTTATTTACATTTAAAAAGAACTCTGTTCGTTGCTCCACATTCGTCCGCGATATTTGTAAAAAAAATTTGTGAGATTGCTTTCACCGCTAAGACATTATTGTATTCTCCCTCGTTATTCTGTCAAAATACCAGTCAAATTTAAGGTACCTTAGTAGGCAGCATTTTAAGGCATCTAAGAATTCGAACAACTCTTCTCGAGAGTGCATAGGATGACGTAAAATGCATCTATGTAGAGTGCTCACTAGGTTTTCAAACACACCCTATATGTACATAGCATTTGTATATGGGCGGTACAGTGGCACAGTCGCCTCACAGCAAGAAGGTCCCCTGGGTTTGATTTCCAGGTGGAGCGGTCCTTTCTATGTGGAGTTTACATGTTCTCCCCGTGTCTGCAGTCAGGTTCTTTGGAGCTACTAAAATTGCCTAAAAGTATGTGTGTGTGTGTGTGTGTGTGTGTGTGTTTGCTCTGTAATGGACTGGTGACCTGTCTGGGGTGTTTCCAAGCGTTAACCTAGCGACCCTGAATAGGTTAAAGTAGTGGTAAAACAGACAATGATTGAATATATATGTGTGTACTTTGGCCCATATAATATAATTTCTAGCTAATGCATATTCTGTCAGTGTGTAACCTATAGCCTAAACAAAAATACTGGCTGAGAAAAAGATTAAACAGGGTTATATTAACCAAGTACAGGGCTAAAAGAGCCTGACATACAGTGTATCACAAAAGTGAGTACACCCCTCACATTTCTGCAAATATTTCATTATATCTTTTCATGGGACAACACTATAGACATGAAACTTGGATATAACTTAGAGTAGTCAGTGTACAGCTTGTATAGCAGTGTAGATTTACTGTCTTCTGAAAATAACTCAACACACAGCCATTAATGTCTAAATAGCTGGCAACATAAGTAAGTACACCCCACAGTGAACATGTCCAAATTGTGCCCAAATGTGTCGTTGTCCCTCCCTGGTGTCATGTGTCAAGGTCCCAGGTGTAAATGGGGAGCAGGGCTGTTAAATTTGGTGTTTTGGGTACAATTCTCTCATACTGGCCACTGGATATTCAACATGGCACCTCATGGCAAAGAACTCTCTGAGGATGTGAGAAATAGAATTGTTGCTCTCCACAAAGATGGCCTGGGCTATAAGAAGATTGCTAACACCCTGAAACTGAGCTACAGCATGGTGGCCAAGGTCATACAGCGGTTTTCCAGGACAGGATCCACTCGGAACAGGCTTCTCCAGGGTCGACCAAAGAAGTTGAGTCACGTGTTCGGCGTCATATCCAGAGGTTGGCTTTAAAAAATAGACACATGAGTGCTGCCAGCATTGCTGCAGAGGTTGAAGATGTGGGAGGTCAGCCTGTCAGTGCTCAGACCATACGCCGCTCACTGCATCAACTCGGTCTGCATGGTCGTCATCCCAGAAGGAAGCTGACGCACAAGAAAGCCCGCAAACAGTTTGCTGAAGACAAGCAGTCCAAGAACATGGATTACTGGAATGCCCTGTGGTCTGACGAGACCAAGATAAACTTGTTTGGCTCAGATGGTGTCCAGCATGTGTGGCGGCGCCCTGGTGAGAAGTACCAAGACAACTGTATCTTGCCTACAGTCAAGCATGGTGGTGGTAGCATCATGGTCTTGGGCTGCTTGAGTGTTGCTGGCACTGGGGAGCTGCAGTTCATTGAGGGAAACATGAATTCGAACATGTACTGTGACATTCTGAAACAGAGCATGATCCCCTCCCTTCAAAAACTGGGCCTCATGGCAGTTTTCCAACAGGATAACGACCCCAAACACACCTCCAAGATGAAACTGCCTTGCTGAGGAAGCTGAAGGTAAAGGTGATGGACTAAACCCAATTGAGCACCTGTGGCGCATCCTCAAGTGGAAGGTGGAGGAGTTCAAGGTGTCTAACATCCACCAGCTCCGTGATGTCATCATGGAGGAGTGGAAGAGGATTCCAGTAGCAACCTGTGCAGCTCTGGTGAATTCCATGCCCAGGAGGGTTAAGGCAGTGCTGGATAATAATGGTGGTCACACAAAATAGACACTTTGGGCACAATTTGGACATGTTCACTGTGGGGTGTACTCACTTATGTTGCCATCCATTTAGACATTAATGGCTGTGTGTTGAGTTATTTTCAGAAGACAGTAAATCTACACTGCTATACAAGTTGTACACTGACTACTCTAAGTTATATCCAAGTTTTAGTTCTATAGTGTTGTCCCATGAAAAGATATAATAAAATATTTGCAGAAATGTGAGGGGTGTACTCACTTTTGTGATACACTGTATATGTTTTCATTAAATCTAATTAATAACATGACTCTTACTCATCCCCATTTGTATCTGTCATGGAACACTGCATTTATTAAAAGAGCCCCTGTCCTGTGCCTTGCGAGTCCTATTCATCTTTAGCCTCCCACACACAGACCCTTTGTCAATCTGACCAACACACTCCTGAGAGATAGACAGTGGAGCCAAGCTTTTACTAAAACGCTAGATAAACCTGCTAGGACTCTTTATATTATTAAAAATGATTGAATGTTTTATCCACACCCATCTATATTAATATCCATTGTCTATATGCCAAGCAAGCTCATGGTGACATGTCCAATTGCTTTTAGACATACTGTATATTGCAATTTTAAAAAGTCATATATAAATGAGATATTTCATGTTTTGTCTGCTCAACTTAATTTTATTTATTTATAAACATCCATTCCTGCATTTCAGGCCGGCAACACATTTCAAAAAAAGTAGGGACAGTAAAGCATTTACCACTTTGTAATTTTTGCATTCCTTTTCACCACACTTAAAAGACGTTTTGGCACCGAGGATACCAAGTGATTTAGTGTTTCAGCTTTTATTTTGTCCCATTCTTCCTGCAAACACGTCTTAAGATGTGCAACAGTACGGGGTCGTCGTTGTTGCATTTTTCATTTCAAAATTCTCCATTGGGAACAGGTCAGGACTGCAGGCATGTGGTTTTGCATTGTCTTGTTGAAAAATGCATGGACGTCCCTGGAAACAATGACGTCTTGAAGGCAGCATATGTTGCTCTAAGATCTCAATGTACTTTTCTGCATTAATGCTGCCATCACAGAAGTGTAAATGACCTTTGCCAAGTGCATTGACACAGCCCCATACCATGACAGACCCTGGCTTTTGGACTTGTTGCTGATAACAGTCTGGATGGTTCTTTTCGTCTTTGGTCCGGAGTAAATTTTTTCTAAAAAAGACTCATCTGACAGATTCATCTGACCACAATACACATTTACACTGTGTGATGGTCCATCCTAGATGCCTCAGAGCCCAGAGAAGTCGACGCCGCTTCTGGACATGGTTAACATGAGGCCTCTTTTTTGCACAGTAAAGTTTTAAGTGGCATTTGTGCATTTAACTTGTTGAGTGGTGGTTTTTGATGGAGTGCCGTCTGAGGGATTAAAGATCACAGACATTCAGCTTAAGCTTGCACTCTTGGCCTTTACACACTGAAATTCCTCCCGATTCCGTAAATTGTTTAATGATATTATTCACTGCAGAGGAAGAAATATGCAAATTCCTTTCCAATATTTCTTTAAGGTACATTGTTTTTAAACATTTCAATAATTTTCTCATGCATTTGTTGACAAACTGGAGCTCCTCTGACCACCTTTGCCCATCAAAGACTCAGCCTTTCTGGATACTGCTTTTGTACCAAACCATGATTCACCTGTTGACATCACCTGTTTGGAATCACATCATTATTTAGTTTTTTTACCTCATTACTAGCCCTAAATTCCCCTGTCCTAACTTTTTTTGGAATGTGTTGCAGGCCTGAAATGCAGGAATGAATGTTTATTAATAAATGAAATGAAGTTGACCAGACAAAACATGAAATATCTCAGGTTCATCCTGTCTGCACTGACATAAAAGTCAAAGTAAATATTAGAAACTCTGTGTTTTTTTATCATTTGTATTTTCCATGCTGTCCCAACTTTTTCTGATTTGGAGATTCCAGCAGAAGCTTTAAGTGGATTACTTTATTTAAATTGTAAGATTCATTGGAATCCTAACAAGTGGAATTTATATTTTATATAATGTATTATACTGTATATATATATATACCTGTATATATACTGTATATATATATATATATATATATATATATATATATATATTATATTGTTTATATAAGATCTGGTTAAAATCAAGTGACTGGCTGGGTTTACCTGGCTTTCCAATAACTAGCTTGATTAACTAGTTGCCTGAGTAGCCAAGTGAGCAATTTCTTTTTTAAGGGTTATATGGGTTTTGGATGACCTCATTTTTCAAAGTTTATAAATTAAGTTTGACAAAACAATTTATTCAATGTCATATGTGTTTAATGATCTAAAATTATTCAGTGTGACAAATGTGTAATAATAAACACAATGGGGAAGAAGGCATTTCTGCTTTTACATGCTGTACAAATGCTATGTGTTTTGCACAAGAATTTGGAGTGTGTCTATGTCTATAGAAATGGGTGCCTTTTATCAAAAGAAGTCTGATTGGCCATATTTCATCCTTTTTTGCATATTTGTCACACTTAATTGTGTAAGCTCTTTAAAATAAATTTAACGTTAAACACAGACATTTATTTATTTAGGAGTTGCCAGGCGAAAATGACAAGAGGAACATTTTCCAAAAAAGCACCTTTATGACTTCTAAGCTATTTGGGATAATACTTGTAAATTAAAACCCTTCAAAAGATATTTCTGTCACATCTGGTGTAAATCTAACACAGCATTCCACGATTAGAATGACCTCAGCAATTTGCCAAAATGGACATAATTAGGATTTATGCTTATAAACAAAATTTTGAAGGATACTATCTGGATATCCGTAATTAAAAGCTTAAGTGCAATTGGGTTTTGCAACAAGACACTGATTTATAGCAGAATCTGAATAACTCAAAGGAAAAAAAAGTGTTGGAATGACCAAGTCAAAGTCCTGACCACATTAAAAATCCACAATGTGGCTGAATCACTACATAAAAAACCCACCAATGTGACTAAATAAAAAAAAAACCTAGTAAGCCAAAATTCCTTTGCAGTTATGTGAAAGACTAATCCCCAGTTATCTAAAGCATTTGGTTGGCACAACCATTTATTATGCAATTACTTAATAGATAACTAGATGATGTGGTGTTGCATATTCCCTTATTTCAAATAATAAAATATTCCTTTAAATATTGAATTTCCTCATGTTCTAAATTTAAAGATTTTTCAACCACTTTACACATTCTATATACAATAAAAGCTGCTGCTTTTTTTACTATGAGAGTTGGGCATGTGTTTGAAAGAATCAAAGGGTGTAAGTTTTCAGCCCTGTCCCTTCACACACATTCCTCTTTTGGTCCGTTTAATTTGGCCAAAACTTTAATACTGCTCTTAAAGACTTCCTGTATAGTAAAAAATAAACCGAAATGTGAAAACCAGTTCTTGATTTTTTTTACCCTACAGTCCATCAATGAAAATTCCTGAAAAAACAATAAAACAGGAAGAGAGTGTGTGTCTATGTGTCAGTGGGGATAATGGCAATGCCGTTTATTGAGCCTTCTAGGCCTCTAAAATAACTTTAGTCATTCTTTCCTCTTCTTTTGTTCAAATAGCTGGGTAAATATTAGACGACTGGAATAAGGTAGGCCAGGGGCCATGGCCAGCACAAAGAAAGAAGCCACAGCTGTCAGTCTACTGTATTTAATGCGGACCAGACCTCGGGCAGTGCGTCAATGGGGGAATTTGTTTCAATTCAGCTCTATAGGAGCTCTCTTATATCGGACAGACAGCGAGACGCCAAACTGTCAATCAGAATCACTAGCAGATTTATTTTGTGTCTTTTTAAAGACTAGGTTTACATTGGCTAATCCGCCTCCATTCTCCTCAGCATCGGTTCACAGAGGAAAAAAGAGCCCTGTCATTGGATGTTTTTGCAGCTTTTGTTTCACCTGCGACATCCAGGTAGCTTAGGTACTGGACTAGTAATTGAAAGATTGGTTGTTTTAGCCCCACATTTGCCAAGCTGCCACTGTTGGACCCTTAAGTAATTGTCATAAGCCTCAATTGCTTAGACTGTATTCATCACAATAAAAAGTAGTAGTAAGTTTGGGTTACGTTGTCAGCTAAATGCTGTAAATGTAAAAGCTACATGAAGCTATACAGCTAACCACAATCTGATTATAAAAGGAAAGCTGCTAGATGTCTATGTTTCATATTGTATGTGAAGTTCGGGACACTTAACACCTAAACATACTATTCAAACAATGCACATTAACAAGGCTCTAACCGTAGCCTACCTAAAAAAGTAAAAGTTGTTTTCGTAGGGAAGGGGCCTGGGGTGGCTCCTGATCAGTGGTCATTTGTTTTCATACTTTTGGCTTCATACTCATACTTGGCCATATAGTGTATTAATTCATCAGCCCATTAAATGATGAGACATTATTTTTGTCTTTATAACGTATTCATCTATCTGACTGTCAAATGATGATGCCTCACTCATCACTTTAGAAAATGGATTTCCACTGCTCCAGAGATCAAACTGGATCTGTTTATATGATGAGCTTGGGATTGTGAATGGCTGCTTGACCACAGAAACCCCAAAGAAATGATACTCCTTATGATCAGTTGTTGTATTAACTTCCAGATGTAAATTACAACCCCAAATCAGAAACAGTTGGGGCAGTATTGAAAATGCATGTTTCTTAAATTTGCTTTGACGTTTTTTAAAATTGATTTTATTTTATTCATTTAATTTTCCTCTGCCTATCTTTACCCTTTAAAGACTCAGCCTTTCGTAATGTTTTTGTACCAAATTATGATTACAATCACCTGTTGATATCACCTGTTTGAAATCACATTATAATTTGTTTTCTTATTAATTAATGAAATAAATTTTTCTGCAATTGCCATCCCATACTCAGTTACTTTATCTATGTTTATTTCGAGCTAATTTCCAGACCATTTATTTGACGTTGAGAGCATTAAACCTTAATATTCTGTAAATTTGCCGCTCAGGTGGCGCAGCGGTAAAGTACGCTAGCGCACCAGAGTTGGGGTTTTGAATACATCGTATCGAATATCAGCTCTGCCTTTCCGACTGGGCTGGGCAACAGCATGAACGATTGGCTGTTGTTCAGGGTTAGAGGGTAAGAAAGTCGGATCATAGGTCCTCATAACTGGTGCAACTGCGGCCCCTGCTGGCTGACTGATGGCGCCTGCACAGGGCTGAGGAATAATGCTGATGAGGGTGTGGCCCTCCATACACAGTGCCCGTCAGTGTATGAACTCGACTCGTGCAGGTGACAAATGCAGTCTGTACTGACTGTACAGGGGGCGTATGTCAGTTGAAAGGCATCCTCAGTCAGCGGTGAAGGGTCGAATCAGTATAGAGGACATAGTCAGGGTAATTGGACACGACTAGATTAGGGGAGAAAAACTGGGGGGGAAAATGGGGAAAAATAGAAAATTAAAACAAAAGAAATTCTGTAAATTTAGGTTAGATCTTTTTTGGCTCAGGAGTGTGTGCTATATACTACTGTATGAGCATAATGATATTGTAGCAGGTAGTGTGGGTACCACATAACTTCAGGGTTCTGAGGTTTGGTCTCCAGCCACCTTGTTCTGTGACTGTATGAGTTTTCTTCAGGTACTTTCTCTGTTTTTATGAATTGCCCCTTGGTGTAAGTGCATGTAAGTAAGAGAGTTCTTAAGTGAGTGAGTAGGTGATCAAGTGATGTCAAGCAGTGGATTGTGCCCTGTCCAGTTTGTTTTTGCCTTTCCCTAACTTCAGACCCACTGCAGATCCTGATCAGGTTGGAGTGGTTACAAGGTAGATTATATGGCCAAAAGCATGTGGACACTTCTTCTAATCATTAAAAGCTTGTGTTTTAGACACACACATTACTAAAAGGTGTATAAAATGATGTAAAATAATACATGTTTTTGCCAAAGTGGCCCTTTCCTGTGGTCTCTGTGAACAAAACAAGGTTTGGAAGAACCCCATGTGGCTACACACAGCCCTGACCTCAACACATGAATCTCTTTTTGGACAAATTGGAACACTTATTATAAGCCAGTCCTCATGAAAAATAGTGAAATTACTGTTATAGCCACAAAGAGAGGAAATATTATATTAGTCCTTAAGATTTTAGCTTAGTAATATTTATTATCAGAAAAAGTTGGGACAGCATTTACATTTACTTCAACTTGATTGGATGAACCTGATATATTGATTGGATGATCCTGATATATTTCATGTTTTGTCTGCTCAACTTCATTTCATTTATTAATAAACATCCATTCCTGCATTTCAGGCCTGCAACACATTCCAAAAAAAGGTGGGACAGTAAAGCATTTACCACTTTGTAATGTTCACATTCCTTTTCACCACACTTAAAAAACGTTTTGGCACTGAGGATACCAAGTGATTTAATGTTTCAGGTTTTATTTTGTCCCATTCTTCCTACAAACACGCTGTAAGATGAGCAACAGTACGGGGTCATCGTTGTCGCATTTTTCCTTTCAAAATTCTCTATTGGGGACAGGTCAGGACTGCAGGCAGGCCAGTTCACTACCCGTACCCTCTTCTTTCACAGCCATGCCTTTATAATGTCTGCAGCATGTGGTTTTGCATTGTCTTGTTGAAAAATGCATAGATGTCCCTGGAAAAGATGACGTCCTGAAGGCAGCACATGTTGCTCTAAGATCTCAATGTACTTTTCTGCATTAATGCTGCCATCACAGAAGTGTAAATGACCTTTGCCAAGGGCACTGACACAGCCCCATACCATGACAGACCCTGGCTTTTGGACTTGTTGCTGATAACAGTCTGGATGGTCCTTTTCGTCTTTGGTTCGAAGCACACGCCTCCATTTTTCCAAAAAAAGACCTGGAATGCTGATTAATCTGACCACAATACACGTTTCCACTGTGTGATGGTCCATCCTAGATGCCTCAGAGCCCAGAGAAGTTGTTTGTACCAAACCATGATCACAATCACCTGTTGACATCACCTGTTTGGAATCACATCATTATTTAGTTTTTTCACCTCATTACTAGCCCTAAACTGCCCCCGTCCCAACTTTTTTTGGAATGTATTGCAGGCCTGAAATGTAGGAATAGAGGTATATTAACAAATGAAATGAAGTTGAACAGAAAAAACAGGAAATATCTTGGGTTCAAACTGTCTGCAATCAAATAAAAGTCAAAGTAAATGTAAGGAACACTGCATTTTTATTGTATTTACATCTTCCATACTGTCCCAACTTTCTCTGATTTGGGGTTGTACAATATCACCAGCATGTACAAATCTAATAGATTTAAATATGGTTTTGGATTTTTTTCTTTCTAATTTTGGAAGTATTAGGAGTTGCTTATTTAGGCTCAGCATTAAAATGTCAACATAGAATAAAAAATACACACTCTGCCTCTGTTTATTTTCTTCTTTTAGTTTAAGCCAAAACATGAACAGACTTGAAAAGAAAGAAAATATTTGTACAGGTAAGCTTCTGCTGAGTGCTACCCAGAAATGCACCCAGAGAAATTTAGAAATGGGACTAATTATATTTCACCTAAATCAGCTTATGTGGTGAAAATGTGATGACAGATCTTGCAATGCTTGTAAAACAAGCTGAGTTAAATGTCTATTTTTAGTATCGTCTAGTATGTGCTTTGATAAATGACTTGTCAAAATAAAACATATATTGAAATAAAGAAATTATGGGATAGTACTATTAATACAACAGTTACTGAATTATTAGTGAGATAAGATAGAACAACAATTAGATGGAATTTCTCTGTTGTATAGTACAGTGATTGTTCAACTTTCTAGACCACATGTAGACACATTTGCCAGCCATGTCATTTTATGTGGCCCGCGAGAGCTTAAAAGACATATGATTGTCTTAAAATACACTGTAAAATCGTACATAAAATGCATCTCCCACAATGCATGCCGATTTTGTGACCCGCAAAGTGACCGCATCCCGCCACTAGATGGCGGTGTTTCCACATCAGCGTTTAACTGAGGCGGTTTTCCAACAAGTGATGTTGAGAAATATTTACAAATAATCCCAAAATGTACAAGAAGAGAAAATTGAAGCAGAAGGAAGGTAATTTAATAAAAGATTGTGAAGTAAAAACAAGTTTGTGCTTCAAGAAGAAAAAACAGCACGTCTCTTGTGTTATGAGGCCGTGTCTGTGGTAAACGATATACAATATAAAAGTAGATATAAATATACAGTATAACAGTATATATTTGGCATTTTAACACTAAACACATAATTTAGCCTCCAAGAAAAACAATACATTGTCCAAGACTTAAAAGGCAGACTGCAATCACAGCAGGATACATCACAATCGGCCCTTTGAGGGCCACCATAATGCAGATGTGGCCCTCTGTAAAAATGAGTTTGACACCCCTGTTTTAGACCAAGTCTTACCTGTCTGAACTTAAGTTTCTCAGTATCATCTGTATGTTTTGTGTCAGGAACACATGGTACATAGATGATTTTACTGTCCGTTCTCTTAAGTAAAAACACAATGCTCAGCATTTTCAGGTTAAAATATAGGTTTTAGTGAGAGTAGTTTTAAATGTCATGTGGTTTACAACCACAAAAAAAAAAAAATAAGAATTTGGACAGTATTAAAAAAAAAAAATAATCTGTATAAATTGTGATGGGGACAATTTAATGATGTGAAATAATTATGTTATTACAAACAGGTGATATAAACAGGTGATTGTAATCATGATTTGTTACAAAAGCAGCATTTTTTGAGCAAAGATGATCAGAGGGTCTCCAGTTTGGCAACAAATGCTTTATTAAAAATAATGTACCTCAAAGAATTTGGACTTATTGCTTATTGGACTTATTGCTTATTGGACTTATTGGAATATTTTTCCTTTTATAGTTCATATTTTCTGGATGTATTTAATGCTTAAAAGGCAAGAGTGCAGACCTAAGCTAAACTACAATCCAGAGTTACATTTACAAATGCCACTTAACTGTGCAAAAAAGAAGCCTTATGTTAACCATGTCCAGAAGTGGTGTTGACTTCTCTGGGCTTGGAGGCATCTAGGATGGACCATCAGTGGAAATGGACCACAGTGGAAATGTGTATTGTGGTCGAATCAGTATTTCAGATCTTTATTTGTGAGAAATAGAAGTCATGTCCTCTGGACCAAAGACGAAAAGGAACATGCATGCATCAGGCATGAATTAAAAACTAGAAAAGAAAGTATAAGCATTGCACCACTGTACACAATTTTAAATTGTTTGTACGTGTATGTGAACATCTAAAAAAATGCTGGCTAACATTGACCACTTGAAAAATGCATTAAAAAATGTAATATTTTTCAGTCAGACTGAAAAAAAGCATTTGTATGAGCATTTGCATTTTTGAAGCGCTTTTTACAATAGACATTTTACAATGGGACTGTTTAACAGGGTGGGTGGGGTAGCCAGTTTGGAAATGTCTCTTTTTGAATTGGAAATGTCCAAAATCTCTTCCCACCTCCTCACTGACTGGTTCGTTAAGTTGTGTAAATGAGTGTTAGGAATTTCTGCACTGTTGTCGAGATCTACGGTGGCGTTTTTCATCAAGGCATTAAAAAATAAAACCTTTTTTTAAATAAAATAAAAATAAACCTGTTTTAATTAAAACAAAAAAATATTATGACAATTGAACAAGAAAATTGTTTTTATGAGAATTGTACATTGTTTTAACCATGTACTGAAGGTTTAATTTTTTCTGCTTGGCAGTAACACACCACTATAGAGATCAGTCTGTTTATCTGTCTAAGTGTAATGTTGTAAAACCACCACAAGTTAGTCAAATAACCAACCTATTATAAAGAAGAATAACATGACTTTATGCACCATAACAGAAGGTTTTTCCTAAAGTAAAAAATACATTTCTCTAGTTTTGACACCCCTAGATTTTGTGTTAAGCCATATTATTATTATTATTATTATTATTATTATTATTATTATTATTACTATTATTTAACTACATGCTTCTTTTTTTATGAACAGCTATAAACCTTCTTCAGTTCTGTTCATAGGAACCAATGTTAATGTTTTTAAACTACTGTGCTTGTTTATTATTATTATTGAATAATTAGTAGACCACAAGCTTATTATTATTCTACAGAAGTCTAGGTAATTCCAGAAGGTTCATTATTTTTTTCTTTACATTTTATTACAACATAATTATTACAGCCATGTTCTAAGTGCGACAAGATCCACCACTTAAATACACTGGCTCTTTACACATAAAAATGTAAAAATTAAAACACACACACACATACACACACACACACACACACACACACACACAGGTTTAGTAGCTGCAATTAACCTGGTTAAAACCAACTCCATATTAATAGCCATAGTTTTCAGATGGGATGTCCAACAAGCTTGTGATTAAGCATTTATTTGTAATTAGGCAGATCAAGTACCAATAAATCAAATGTAATGTCACTCAAAACTATAAACTAGTGCAATAGTTGCTTATTAATTGTTAACAATTAGAAAACAAGGAAATTCAATCATACTTAAACTTTTTCTCCCCTGTGATGGATTGGCATGTTTTATTGTTTCCTGCTCTGAGCCCAGTGTTTCCAGGTGGTGTTGGACCCACTGTGACCCTGATTGAGTAAGAAATGATAACTGAACATTAATAAATAAATCATGACTTATAACCAAAGTATTATTTAAATGTGTAATAGTACTTTTATTTGAGTAAAGGCTTTGTGTACTTTTGCCACCTGTCACGTGAATAGGTTAGTTGACCTGTGTTTCTAAGTGAACATTTCATTGAAAGCCACACAGTTTTGCAATCTTTTACAAAATCAGCAAGGATTTAAGTTTCCTGAGTTATGAACAGTGAGAAGTCGGGACAAAATCAAGACCAGAGCAATTATTACACATCTGAGAGACATATGGGTTTGAGTGAGATTCAGTATTGTCTGACAGGCCAGAACACAGCTTGTGACCATTCTATATACAAAAGGAACAGTTCAGATCTAATCTGTCATAACATTTTATTTACTGGTGGCCTATCAGAGAACTGAGCACAATCAGATATTGGACATGATGAAAACCATAGTACATCACACTCGCCCATGAACTCTTCAATCCATGTTTGAACATTACATTCCTTTCAATATGAAGTGTTTTTTGGTAAAGCAAGGGTTTAAATAAGGGCCATCTCTTTATAAAAGAAAAACAAAGAGAAGAATAGCCGTAAGTATTTAATATTGGAGGACCCAATGCTATAGAGGAGAAGATTCGAATAACAAAACAATTAGCAAACAAACACAAACATGCAAACATTTTATTACTGAAAAGAACATGCAGATGTGACAACAGTGCTTTAATACATCTCTTAATATATCAACATAATGGTGACAGCTGCTACTGAATCTCTGGTTGGATGAGTAATAGTAACTGGTTTTAAAATGATTAGATAGATATGCATGGGTGAGAAGAGGAGGGCTGTACACGTCGGAAGAGGCGTGTAGAGCGATGTGCTCTCCTCGGATGCAATCTGGTATCTCTCAGCAGCGGAAGACAAAATTGAGTGTGCTAAATCGGGAATAAAATAGGGAGAAAAAGCATTAAAAAAAATACAGTGGACTGTAATAAACAATGAAGTATTATCTTCATAATCACTCTTTACTCTAAATTTAATAACAATATAATAATAATAATAGAATTTTATTTATAAGTGCCTTTCAGGTCACCCAAGGACACTGTACAATTCAAATATGAGCAAAAACAAAACAAATGACAACCAATAAGGTACATTATAACAGATTAATACAGGAAACACAGAACAGCACAACAAGCCAGAGAATCAAGTATAAAAGGAATAAAATAAAATAATAACTTTAAAAATAAGAAAATAAAAAGATTAAGAGACCAGGAATAAAAAGAGTACAGAGGTTAAGATAAAAACTATAAACTATGGAATGCAGTCCTATAAAGATGAGTTTTTAAGTGCTTCTTAAAAACAGATAGTGATGAGCTCGTGCGGAGGGAAAGTGGCAAAGAGTTCCATAATTTAGGACCTGCCACACTAAACGCTCTTTCACCAAATGAGCGAAGTCTGGTTGATGGAACAGACAGTAAATGGGCATCAGCAGACCGGAGTGAACGTGCAGGACAGTATGGAGTGAGCAGGGCAGAAAGATAACTGGGGGCCAGACCGTGCAGAGATTCATAAACCAAGAGTAGAATTTTGTATTGTACTCGGTAATGAACAGGGAGCCAGTGAAGGTTTTGCAGTATAGGGGTTATGTGTTCCCAGGGTTTAGTGTGAGTAAGAAGTCTAGCTGCTGAATTCTGGACATACTGGAGTTTTTTTAAGCTGCTGGAAGGAAGCCCAACCAGCACAGAGTTGCAGTAATCCAGTCGAGAGGTAATAAATGCATGAATAAGGGTTTCAGCCACAGGGTCAGTGAGAGAAGGACGCAACCTGGCAATGTTCTTTAGGTGAAAAAAAGCTATTTTTGTGATGTTATTGATGTGAGCCTCCAGGGAAAGTGTAGAGTCCAGAATCACACCAAGGTTGCGAACCTGTTGAGTTGAGTCACTGAGGATGTGATAAAACCTGGGATAGATAGCGTGGGGTGAGCAATTTTCTTCAGAATGGAAGGAGAAGCAATGAGAATGGCTTCAGATTTACTGCTGTTTAGTTTAAGGAAATTTTTGGTCATCCAGCTGTTGATATCGGCCAGACAACTGACCAACGAGTCAGGGGGCAGAGAGTCAGAGGGCTTAGTGCAGATGTAAATCTGAGTGTCATCTGCATATCAGTGAAATTGTAGTCCATGCTGTCGAATGATGTCACCAAGTGGGAGTAGATAAATGATAAAAAGAAGGGGGCCAAGAACCGAGCCCTGGGGGACACCAGAAGAGAGAGAGAGGACATCAGACCTAAAACCGCCTATCGAGACAAACTGTTGCCTACAGGTGAGATAGGATCGAAGCCATGCTATTGCCATATCAGTTATACCAGTCCAGGTCTCCAACCTATGCAGCAGAGTATCATGGCAGACTGTGTCGAAAGCAGCAGTAAGATCAAGGAGAATGAGTATGTTCACTAGACCAGAGTCGACTGCCAGAAGTAAGTCGTTCATGACCCTTGTCAGTGCCGTTTCCGTACTATGATTTGCCCTGAAGCCTGACTGAAATTGCTCAAAAAGGTTATTGGTTTGGTATCAGAGACTAAATTTATGTTGTTTAATTTCTGTGATTTATTAAGTTATACCCAAACATTTTAGATTATTCCACCAATACTGTGATTTAATCACATTGCATTAGTCTGGCTGCACAGTAGAAAACCCCTTTTTATTAGGCTCCAGCATTGTTTAATTATGATTTGCCAGTAGACTAGTAGACTAGAAAGTGCTTGTTTTAAAAGTGCATTAAGTAGTTACAAAGTGACCCTGAAATATTATGAAACATTTTTCGATTTCTTAGGCACACACTTGTAAGGAAAAAATGGAACAGAAGGACGTCTCTCCAAACTTGGTGAAAAATGGTCAATCTTTAACACTTTTTAGCACAGGGTAGGTGTCTGTAACATACCTGAAAGGAGGAAAGGAGTCCAGCCCAAACCTGTTTTTTCAGGTTTACAATGCACTGATCTAATTTGGTTTTATAATTTTCAGATACTGCCACTCATTATTTCTTGAAAGCTAAAAAAAGCTGCAAAATGTCTGCACTGTGATGAATAGCTTTACCAAAAACACTCTCATTTACAGGTGTGGCAATTATATCCATTTAAAATCATATTAAAAAGTATGATCAAAAAGTCAAAGCAGCTGAATACATTCTGAATCCACTGTGTATTTAGATTCAGTAATTCACAAGGTTTTAACCATTTAAAAATATTTTGTGTTTAGATGGAATTTAACATACACAGATCAGCCATAACATTAAAACCACCTCCTTGTTTCTACTCACTGTCCATTTTATCAGCTCCACTTACCATATAGAAGCACTTTGTAGTTCTACAATTACTGACTGTAGTCTGTTACTCTGCATGCTTTTTTTTAACCCACTTTCATCCTGGTATGAGAGGAGCTATAGTTTTAAAATACTGTGTCCACTCACTGTCCACTCTGTTAGACCCTCCTACCTAGTTGGTCCCCCTTGTAGATGTAAAGTCAGAGACGATCGCACATCTATTGCTGTTGTTTGAGTTGGTCATCTTCTAGACCTTCATCAGTGGTCACAGGACGCTGCCCACACGGCGCTGTTGGCTGGATATATTTTTGGTTGGTGGACTATTCTCAGTCTAGCAGTGACAGTGAGGTGTTTAAAAACTCCATCAGCACTGCTGTGTCTTATCCACTCATACCAGCACAACACACACTAACACACCACCACCATGTCAGTGTCACTGCAGTGCTGAGAATGATCCACCACCTAAATAATACCTACTCTGTAGTGGTCCTGGGAGAGTCCTGACCATTGAAGAACAGCATAAAAGGGGGCTAACAAAGCATGCAGAGAAACAGATGGACTACAGTCAGTAATTGTAGAACTACAAAATGCTTCTACATGGTAAGTGGAGCTGATAAAATGGACAATGTGTGTAGAAACAAGGAGGTGGTTTTAATGTTATGGCTGATCGGTGTATACTTCTTAAAAGAAATTAAGGGAACTAAATCATCTCAGTATAACGTGAAGTACGTTAATCTGTCCAGTTGGGAAGCAAAGGTGATTCTAAATCAATTCACATAAAAAAAAAAAATTATTTATGCATTTCCTCCCCTTTTAGCGTAGTCAATCTGTCTTCCGCTGCTGGGGGATCACTGATTATGCCCACTAGATGGCACCCAGCCGACCAGTGGCAACTCCGAGTTTCGAACCGAGGAGTTCAGAATCTTGGCACTGGTGTGTTAGTGGATTAATCCCGCTGCGCCACCTGGGCAATTCACCTCTTTTGATGAAAATGAAACTGACATTAGGTGCACTGGGGAGGCAAGACAACCCTTAAAAAAGAAATTGTTTTACAGCTGGTGACCACAGACAATTCCTTAGTTCTAGTCCTAGTGCTTTTTGCTAATGTCTTAGTCATTACTGATCCATACATCACACAAAATCCACACATACAAAGTATATGATGTATAAAACAACACAACCAATAATGACGCACAAGCAATGAAAGAACACTCTCCTTCTTTTGCTCTCTCTTCTTTCTTGCATGATGACTTCTCTTACCACTAAGGCGCTGCAGTAAAAATGGTGAGTCTGATTTGCAGATTGATGTCCACGCAACAACGTATATTCACTTTTAGCTCTGCTTTAAACCTATGAACAAAGGAAAAAAGAAAAAAACAAGCATACTATGCTGGCATGTTACAGATATGATGCCTGCAACATCATTCAGCCTGACCGGTTTGGCAGTGAGTCAATGATGATTTGGGGAGGCATATCCATGTGATAGCGAACAGTATTTATGCTGATGAAATTGTCAGACCTTACTGGTGCAGTGGGCCCTGAGTGCCTCCTGATGCAGGACAATGTCCTGCCTTATGTGACCAGAGAGAGTAGGCAGTTCCTGGATGACAAAGGCATTGATGCCATTGACTGCCCCTTATGTTCACCAGACCTAAAACAGATGAGAACCTCCGGGACATTATGTAGCAGTGCATCCAATGCTGCCAAGTAGTACCATAGACTGTCTAGCAATTAACTGATGCCTGATTCAGGTCTGGGAGGAGATCCCCCAGGCCACCATTAGCCGTTTAATCAAAAGCATTCCCAGATGTTGTTGGGAGTGCATACAGGCACATGGTGGCCATACACACTACTGAATAATATTATATGTTGTCGTAATGAAATTCAGGCAAATTAGATCAGCCTGTGAGTTAAATTTTTACTTCGATTTTCAGTGTGGTTTACTTCATTTGGTACTTAACCAATATTCCCCAGTGTATTAAAGGTGTCATGGCTTTAGAACTATAAAAGAATTACACCGATCATTAAAACCACCTCCTTGTTTCTACACTCACTGTCCACTTTATCAGCTCCACTTACCATGTAGAAGCACTTTGTAGTTCTACAATTACTGACTGTAGTCCATCTGTTTCTCTACATACCTTTTTAGCCTGTTTTCACCCTGTTCTTCAATGGTCAGGACCCCTACAGGACCACCACAAAGCAGATATTATTTGGGTGGTGGATCATTCTCAGCCCTGCACTGACCATGTCATCACTGTCCACTCTATTACACACTCCTACCTAGTTGCTCCACCTTGTAGATGTAAAGTCAGAGACGATCGCTCATCTATTGCTGCTGTTTGAGTTGGTCATCTTCTAGACCTTCATCAGTGGTCACAGGACGCTGCTCACGGGGCGCTGTTGTCTGGATATTTTTGGTTGGTGGACTATTCTCAGTCCGGCAGTGACAGTGAGGTGTTTAAAAACTCCATCAGCATTGCTGTGTCTTATCCATTCATACCAGCACAACACACACTAACACACCACCAACATGTCAGTGTCAGTGTCACTGCAGTGCTGAGAATGACCCACCACCCAAATAATACCTGCTCTGTAGTGGTCCTGGGAGAGTCCTGACCATTGAAGAACAGCATGTAAGGGGTGTAACAAAGCATGCAGAGAAACAGATGGACTACAGTCAGTAATTGTAGAACTACAAAGTGCTTCTATATGATAAGTGGAGCTGATAAAATGGACAGTGAGTGTAGGAACAAGGAGGTAGTTTTAATGTTACAATAATCCCTCGCTATATCGCGCTTCGACTTTTGCGGCTTCACTCTATCGCGGATTTTATTTGCAAGCATGTCTAAATATAAATCGCGGATTTTTCGCTGGTTCGCGGATTTCTGCAGAAAGGGGTGTGTTTGAAAAGCTAGCTCTCTCTCTACATAGACGCATTTTACGTCATCCTGTGCGCGCTCCCGATTAGGAGGCTGTTCCAAATCCTAGATGCCTTAATATCCTCACCTCTTAACGTTTCAACGTTATTTTCACTCAAAAATGAGTGTGCATCCGACGCTTCCTTAGTGATCAAGACAATCCCAGAATTCATTGCGGGTCAGGTGCTCCTCTCTCGCAGAAAAATAAACATGGCTGAAGGTACGGACAAACGAATGGAGTTCTTTTCAAACGTAAATAAAATATTACTGATTTTTAACTTGCAAATAAAAACACTCGGTACAAGTTTATACAAGTTCGGGCTTGTCAGGAAATGTAACCGTTATCATTACAAGAAGAGAGATGTTATATTGACGTTAGCATGCTGTGCTACCTCAATCCATTGGTTTTAATGACAAGATGCTAAATGCTAAAGCCGATGGAATCGGGTTATAAAAATAACCATATAAACACATGTTTTTACTTCGCGGATTTTCACCTTTCGCGGAGGGTTCTGGAACGCAACCCCCGCGATCGAGGAGGGATTACTGTATTTCTGATTGGTGTATATACAAGCTGGAGTACATCATGGGGAAATCTGTATCAATGATGTATTAAAGTACTCACATGATTTTGTGCACTTGATTATTACATGGATTAAATTAATAAAAAAACTGAAGCTGCAGGGCAATTCAGAGGATCCATTCATATATTTCTTAATTACTGTACTCCCATGTGAGTCTGAACACTGTTGCACTTTTAAACTGTAGAAACATTTGTTGCCATGCAACCGAATTATGCGTGCCGGTCCAGTAAATGCTAAGAAGAGGGGTCAATGCTCTCATTTCCTTCAATTCATTTATCGCTTGATTGCGTGCTAAGTCAGACAGCCGCTGCCCACATTTAAAGTTAATACCGACTGACCCGGCTTTGTCTCAAACCAGAAACGAATGTCTCACCTACTAAAATCCATTTAATTAACTGCTGTTTTGTTTACTCAAGCTAATTCTCCATAGATTTGAGGTCCATAGTTGGGGGACCTACACAATGACACAATGTCAGTTGTGTATACACAGCGCACAAGGCATTTACTTGTTGTATATGAGGTAATAACTGTTTGAACTAAATGGTCAAAAGTATATGGACACCCACCCTAATTACAGAGTTCATATGGTTCAGCTAACATAAATTATATACACCGATCAGGCATAGCATTATGACCACCTTCCTAATATTGTGTTGGTCTCCCATTTGCAGCCAAAATAGCCCTGACCTGTCGACTCCACTAGACCCCTGAAGGTGTGCTGTGGTATCTGGCCCCAAGATGCAGATCCTTTAACTCCTGTAAGCTGAAAGTTGGGGCCTCCATGGATCGCATATCCCACAGATGCTCGATTGGATTGAGATCTGAGGAATTTGGAGGCCAAGTCAACACCTCAAACTCATTGTTGTGCTCCTCAAACCATTCCTGAACCATTTTCGCATTTGATGGTGGACAGGGGTCAGCATGGGCACCCTGACTGGTCTACGGCTATGCAGCCCCATATGCAACAGACTGCAATGCACTGTGTATTCTGACACCTCTCTATCAGAACCAGCATTAACTTCTTCCGCAATTTGAGTTACAGTAGCTCGTCTGTTGGATCGGACCACACGGGCCAGCTTTCGCTCCCCACGTGCATCAATGAGGCTTGGCCGCCCATGACCCTGTTACCGGTTGTCCTTCCTTGGACCACTTTTGATAGATACTGACCACTGCAGACTGGGAACACCCCACAAGAGCTGCAGTTTTGGAGATGCTCTGACCCAGTCGTCTAGCCATCACAATTTGGCCGAAGTCACACTCACTTAAATCCTTACGCTTGCCAATTTTTCCTGCTTTTAACACATCAACTTTGAGAATAAAATGTTCACTTGCTGCAAAATAAAGAAAACTTGAGTAAGCACAGCTTTTAAATGATCATTCCATTTACCGAACATAAAGATTGATTGAAAACGTATAATCACGCATGTGAAAATGTTATTCAGCTTTGGACGTGCTTAGGATCATTGTCCTGCTGCATTACCCAACTGTGCTTGAGAGTTAGGTCACTAACTAATGGGCAGACATTCTCTTTCAGGCTTTTTTGACAGAGAGCAGAATTCATGGTTTCATCAATGACGAAATCATCCAGGTCCTGCAGAAACAAAACAGCCACAGACAATCACACTGCCACCTCCATGTTTGATTGTTGCTATGATGTTCTTATGATGGAATGTGGTGTAAGCTGTAAGCCAGATGTAACAGGACATACATGTTCTGAAAAAATGTCACCTCTGACTCATTAGTTTAGGGAATATTGTGCCAAATGTCTTGGGGGTCATAAAAGCTCAATTTCTAGGAAATTTGGGATGTGACTTGTTAATTCTCTTGAATCTTTATTTAACTGACAAAAGTAGAAAGAAAAGACTTTCTATGCCCCTATATCAATAATATTATTATAACATTATTATTATAACATACATGTATCCTCTGGATATATGTAGATAAAGGTTTATAACATATATGAAAAACCTAAAATAAAATGTGTGTATGTACATATTGTTTTATTGTTTTATTTGGATCCCCATTAGCTACTATTTTCATAGCAGCTATTCTTCCTGGGGTCCGACAAACAGAAAATACATACATACAAAACAATTAAATAGTACATAAGTAACACATTACATTAAAATTTCTCTGTTTTAGCTTAAACTGCCCGGTTATTGATCTTACTAGCACTGATTCAGCTAATCTTTATATTTGTTAAATAATGTCTTTTTAGTGATTTCTTAAAACATATTTTACTCTCAATTTTAAGTAGTGAAACAGGCAAAGAGTTCCACTCCTTAATAGCTCTGTAAACCACAGTTCTACACATGTAATTAGTTCTTGCTCTTGGTAATTTAAAATAGTTTTTTGTTGAATATCTTGTGGTATTAGTTTCTCTCGCTCTTATTTGTTCTAACTGATCATAAAGGCTTGCTGGATATTTTAGCTCATAAGTATTCTTTATGAGTCCCACAAGGTTTGTCTTCCACCTATCTTCAACCTTTAGCCACTCTAGTTCCTTGTGCATTTTATCAATGTTGGTTCTATATGGGCAATGCAGTGCTGTTCTTGCTGCCTTATTCTGCATTATCTGTAATTTCATCAGATGTTTTTTTGCTGCATTAGAGCCACTGCTGCACAGTAATCTAAGTTAGATAATACCAAAGATTTTATTACTAGTTTTAATGCCTTCTGTGTAAAAAATTCTGAAAATCTTCTTATTACAGCTAAGCATTTGCCCATTTTTGTTATCGTATTCTCAATATGCTTTTCCCATGATAATCTATCATCTATTATGACCCCCAATAGTTTTACTTCTTTTACTTGTTTAATTATTTCTTCGTCTATCTTTAATGTCACCTCCGATTTTCTTTCTGGTGATAATTTAGATCCAATTATAATGGTCTTTGTTTTTGGTATGTTTAAAATAAGCTTATTGTCTTTGATCCAGTTTGTTACTGACTTTAATTCCTCCTCCAACTCATTAGATAGATCATTCATTGTTTCAGCTGATGCATAAAGAGTAGTATCGTCAGCATACATCTGTAACTTGGCTTTATTCAACACTAGCGGCAGATCATTTATATATATTGAGAACAACAGTGGACCAAGACAGCTTCCTTGTGGGACTCCAAGATCCACCTGCTTGCTTTCTGACAAACTTCCATGTACATATATTAAACATATCTATAGGATCAAATTTTATATGTTTATATATGCAATTTTATTAACATAAGAATGTGTATGTTTTATATTTAAATGTAATATCCATATATATATATACAGTGTATCACAAAAGTAAGTACACCCCTCACATTTCTGCAAATATTTTATTATATCTTTTCATGGGACAACACTATAGACATGAAACTTGGATATAACTTAGAGTAGTCAGTGTACAGCTTGTATAGCAGTGTAGATTTACTGTCTTCTGAAAATAACTCAACACACAGCCATTAATGTCTAAATAGCTGCAACATAAGTGAGTACACCCCACAGTGAACATGTCCAAATTGTGCCCAAAGTGTCAATATTTTGTGTGACCACCATTATTAGCACTGCCTTAACCCTCCTGGGCATGGAATTCACCAGAGCTGCACAGGTTGCTACTGGAATCCTCTTCCACTCCTCCATGATGACATCACAGAGCTGGTGGATGTTAGACACCTTGAACTCCTCCACCTTCCACTTGAGGATGCGCCACAGGTCCTCAATTGGGTTTAGTCCATCACCTTTACCTTCAGCTTCCTCAGCAAGGCAGTTGTCATCTTGGAGGTTGTGTTTGGGGTCGTTATCCTGTTGGAAAACTGCCATGAGGCCCAGTATTCGAAGGGAGGGGATCATGCTCTGTTTCAGAATGTCACAGTACATGTTGGAATTCATGTTTCCCTCAATGAACTGCAGCTCCCCAGTGCCAGCAACACTCATGCAGCCCAAGACCATGATGCTACCACCACCATGCTTGACTGTAGGCAAGATACAGTTGTCTTGGTACTTCTCACCAGGGCGCCGCCACACATGCTGGACACCATCTGAGCCAAACAAGTTTATCTTGGTCCCGTCAGACCACAGGGCATTCCAGTAATCCATGTTCTTGGACTGCTTGTCTTCAGCAGACTGTTTGCTGGCTTTCTTGTGCGTCAGCTTCCTTCTGGAATGACGACCATGCAGACTGAGTTGATGCAGTGTGCGGCGTATGGTCTGAGCACTGACAGGCTGACCTCCCACGTCTTCAACCTCTGCAGCAATGCTGGCAGCACTCATGTGTCTATTTTTTAAAGCCAACCTCTGGATATGACGCCAAACACGTGGACTCAACTTCTTTGGTCGACCCTGGCGAAGCCTGTTCCGAGTGGAACCTGTCCTGGAAAACCGCTGTATGACCTTGGCCACCATGCTGTAGCTCAGTTTCAGGGTGTTAGCAATCTTCTTATAGCCCAGGCCATCTTTGTGGAGAGCAACAATTCTATTTCTCACATCCTCAGAGAGTTCTTTGCCATGAGGTGCCATGTTGAATATCCAGTGGCCAGTATGAGACAATTGTACCCAAAACACCAAATTTAACAGCCCTGCTCCCCATTTACACCTGGGACCTTGACACATGACACCAGGGAGGGACAACGACACATTTGGGCACAATTTGGACATGTTCACTGTGGGGTGTACTCACTTATGTTGCCAGCTATTTAGACATTAATGGCTGTGTGTTGAGTTATTTTCAGAAGACAGTAAATCTACACTGCTATACAAGCTGTACACTGACTACTCTAAGTTATATCCAAGTTTCATGTCTATAGTGTTGTCCCATGAAAAGATATAATGAAATATTTGCAGAAATGTGAGGGGTGTACTCACTTTTGTGATACACTGTATATATATACCATATATATATATATATTAAACATATTATGCTGGCATGCAACATCATCCAGCATGAACGGTTGGCAGTGAGTCATTGACGATTTGGGGAGGCATATCCTTGGAGGGTTGCACAAACCTCCATGTGATAGCCAACAGTATACGCTGATGAAATTCTCAGAGCCATTGTCATTGTCTTTTAAACTAAACTCAACAAGCTCTTCAAAATCTGCTTGATTTTTCTAGACTTCAGAGCAATTTTGATTGAGTTGGCATGACATATATTTGTTCAGTTCAAAATTTGGCAAATAGGCTGCAACACAAGCACCAAAACCTTGTTTTGAAGTAAAAAAAAGGTTGACTTTGTAGTATTAAAAGATCGTATTTAGGGTACTCAGGTGGCGCAGCGGGATTATCTGCTAGCACATCAGTGCCGAGTTTCCAAACTCTGGGGTTCGAATCTCTGCTCTGCTATTGGCCGGCTGGGTGCCCTCTAGCAGGCATAGTTGGCTAAGTTGGCTTCAGTCTTCTGGGTGGGAAAGACCGGGCTAAGGGGGTGGGGTTATTTCATATATTTGAGGAACTTATATATTATGTATGTTACATATATGTAAAAAAAAATTATTGCACATACATGAACATGCATATTTGTATGGGCCACACATATATGTCAATATATGGAATTGTTCCAATTTCTAATAGGTTTCATGTATAGTTTGCACAAATATGGGCTTATATTTTATATATGTACATGTATTATATTTGTGTATGGGCACACTAAAAATAGGAGGAGGCAAAATAAGAGTGAAAATTTTATATAACATTTAAATTATACTGTTTAACATTCCACAATAAGCAGAAAAATGAGTAACATAAGAGGTAATCATGATTGGACATAAAAGGAGGATACACCAAAAGCTCTGTGCAATGCAATGATGGGCCATGACCACTCTGTAAAAAACTTTATGAGAGAATTGTCTCATAAAGAACATTTCAATGAAGAATGGAAATAATTTAGGTATTTTACCATCTACTGTACCAGAGAAATCTCAGTCTGTGTAGGGCAAGGCGTGAAATTAATGTTAAATGTGTGTGAACTTCGAGCCCTTAGAAAGTATTGCAGTAGAAACCGTCATATGATAAATACAGCCAAATGGCCCCAGAAGTACTCCGGAAAACCATTGTCACTCAACACAGTCCACCATTGCATTAAAAATGAAGAGAAAAAACATGAAGGGAAAGCCATACATCAATTTTATACAGAAACACAGCCCAGTTTTCTGGGCCTGAGCTCATCTAAAACAGACCAAAAGACAGTGAAAACATATGATGTGGTCAGATAAGTTCACATTCCAGCTTATTTTTAGGAAATTGGACATCAAGTTCTCTGTGCCAAAGACAAAAAAAGCCATCCAAACTGTTATCAGTGAAAGGAGCAAAAACATCATCTGTTATGGTATATGTATGAAAGTTCTACTGACATGCTTTTTTAAAACTTTTTTTAAATGATAAGCATTTTAGACTTAGAAAAAAGCTGATTCTTACAATTTCTCAGAACCCCGAGCTACACTGCCTGGCCAAAAAAAAGGTCACCACCTGGATTTAACTAAGCAAATAGGTAAGGGCCTCCCATTGGATAATTACTGCATGGGTGATTATGTTTTAGCTGGCAACAAGTTATTTAAGCCTAACTGATGCAGTGAGTAGCTTCTCATTAGTTAAACGACCATGTCAAAAGACACATCCTTTGGTCGTGGAAAAGATGTTAATCTGTTTCAGAAGAGTAAAATTATTGGCATGCATCAAGCAGAGAAAACATCTAAGGAGATGCTGCAACTACTTGAATCGGGTTAAGAACTGTCCAACGCATTATTTAAAAGTATAAGGACAGTGAGGAAACATAATCTTCGAGGAAGGAATGTGGTCGGAAAAAAATCTTGAATGATCGTGATTGGCGATCACTTAAACGTTTGGTGAAATCAAATGGTAGAAAAACTCCAGTAGAACTCAGGGAAATGTTTAATAGTGAAAGTAAGAGCATTTCCACACGCACAATGCAAAAGGAACTCAAGGGATTTGAACTAAACAGCTGTGTAGCCTTAAGAAAACCACTTGTCAGTGAGGCTAACCGGCAAAAGCGGTTTGCTAGGGAGCATAAAGATTGGACTCTGGAGCAATGGAAGAAGGTCATGTGGTTTGATGAGTCCAGATTTACCCTGTTCCAGAGTGATGGGCGCATCAGGGTAAGAAGAGAGGCTGCTGAAGTGATGCACCATCATGCCTAGTGCCTACCGTACAAGCCTGTGGGGGCAGTGCTATGATCTGGGGTTGCTGCAGTTGGTCAGGTCTAGGTTCAGCAACGTTATGTGCCCAAAGAATGAGGTCAGCTGACTACCTGAATATACTGAATGACCAGGTTATTCCATCAGTGGATTTTTTCTTCCCTGATGGCACGGGCATATTCCAAGATGAAAATGCCAGGATTCATCGGGCTCAAATTGTGAAAGAGTGCTTCAGGGAGCATGAGACATCATTTTCACACATGGATTGGCCACCACAGTCCCAGACCTGAAACCCATTGAGAATCTTTGGGATGTGCTGGAGAAGACTTTGCGCAGTGGTCCAAATCTTCCATCATCAATACAAAAATTAATGCAACTCTGGTTGCACACTAAGGGTGTCGAGTTTCAAAGATTTTGAAGGGGTTTAGTTTAGGGAACGTCGAGTAACAAGGTACCACTTTAGATCGATAAGTTTGTCTATGGATGGTTTATATATTTGCTTTAAAAGTAAAAACATTAGATTTTTAAGATGAGAGAAATCCATCTTGTACAAACTGAAAGTTGATTCCAACGCCTGGACAAATACCATAAACTGGACCAACAATGCCACTATCACTCAAAATCAATTCTAGATATTACTAATGTACTTGTGACTGAATGAAGGCAGATCCCTGCAATTACGTTCCAAAACTAGAGGGAAAGTTTTCTCACAAGAGGGGATGTTTTTCTATTAGCAAAGAAAAATAGGCTTTATCTTGATTCCCAGGGTTTCTGGTGTAAGAGTTACAGCAAGCACATATGAACGTAGAGTTCAGTCCGCAATTTTGTTTTAAAAAAGCCCCAACCTCTGGGATTTAAACAAATGCTTAAGAAACAGCAGAAGAAATCCAGTAGTGCTCCATGCGTGGTGTCTAGCTGGATGCCTCAAAGCCAAGGAAGGAAGAGAACAAGGAAAACAGACGATCTTGCCTCCCCGCCGACAAGACTGTCTGAACTGTATTGTTAAACTGATTGCAATCAGTAAGCACACAAACCTCAGAGTTAATCAGAGACAATAAAGTTCTTCCTCACTATTAAATTTAGCTGGCAAAGGATGTCTTTTTATCTCAGTTGAAAGCCAGAACACAGACTGCAAGTGAACCTCATGAGGGTTTAATTAGCAACAATTTATACAGTATTTAAAGATAAACTATCACATTTTGCCAGGTATGTTGTATGATGCCGGAACAATAAAAAATGTATTACCATTTACAGCTAAAGTCACATGTTTACATATGCTGTATGGCAAAAGTTTGTGGACAACCCTCATTATTGCATTCAGCTACATTTAATTAAATTGTCCTCAGCATGCTATTACTATTATTATACTGAAATCAATTTCTGCATGCTATTTCTATTACGACACAAGTTTGGTGTTGAGAAACTCCTGCACAGAGCACTAACCTCAACCCAACTGAACACATTTAACATGACCTAAAACAACTTCTTATCAAACATTAATGCCTGACCCCACAAATGCTCTTTTAACAGATTGGGACACACATTTTCACAAATACACTGCAAAATATTGTGAAAAATGTTCCTGGTCAGGTGTGCACATACTTCTAAAAATATATTGTACTTTTGTCTAAAAAAATCATATGTATTTACATTTTTTTTCACTTTGTTGTAAGTATTAAAATGTTTAAGTAGCATGCCTTTGTTAAAACCTGTCTTGTTTTAACTACTATATGCTTACATATATGGATACAACATATACAGGTCCTTCTCAAAAAATTAGCATATTGTGATAAAGTTAATTATTTTCCATAATGTAATGATAAAAATTAAACTTTCATATATTTTAGATTCATTGCACACCAACTGAAATATTTCAGGTCTTTTATTGTTTTAATACTGATGATTTTGGCATACAGCTCATGAAAACCCAAAATTCTCAAAAAATTAGCATATCATGAAAAGGTTCTCTAAACGAGCTATTAACCTAATCATCTGAATCAACGAATTAACTCTAAACACCTGCAAAAGATTCCTGAGGCTTTTAAAAACTCCCAGCCTGGTTCATTACTCAAAACTGCAATCATGGGTAAGACTGCCGACCTGACTGCTGTCCAGAAGGCCATCATTGACACCCTCAAGCAAGAGGGTAAGACACAGAAAGAAATTTCTGAACGAATAGGCTGTTCCCAGAGTGCTGTATCAAGGCACCTCAGTGGGAAGTCTGTGGGAAGGAAAAAGTGTGGCAGAAAACGCTGCACAACGAGAAGAGGTGACCGGACCCTGAGGAAGATTGTGGAGAAGGGCCGATTCCAGACCTTGCAGGACCTGCGGAAGCAGTGGACTGAGTCTGGAGTAGAAACATCCAGAGCCACCGTGCACAGGCGTGTGCAGGAAATGGGCTACAGGTGCCGCATTCCCCAGGTCAAGCCACTTTTGAACCAGAAACAGCGGCAGAAGCGCCTGACCTGGGCTACAGAGAAGCAGCACTGGACTGTTTCTCAGTGGTCCAAAGTACTGTTTTCGGAAATCAAGGTGCCAGAGTCTGGAGGAAGACTGGGGAGAAGGAAATGCCAAAATGCCTGAAGTCCAGTGTCAAGTACCCACAGTCAGTGATGGTCTGGGGTGCCATGTCAGCTGCTGGTGTTGGTCCACTGTGTTTTATCAAGGGCAGGGTCAATGCAGCTAGCTATCAGGAGATTTTGGAGCACTTCATGCTTCCATCTGCTGAAAAGCTTTATGGAGATGAAGATTTCATTTTTCAGCACGACCTGGCACCTGCTCACAGTGCCAAAACCACTGGTGAATGGTTTACTGACCATGGTATTACTGTGCTCAATTGGCCTGCCAACTCTCCTGACCTGAACCCCATAGAGAATCTGTGGGATATTGTGAAGAGAAAGTTGAGAGACACAAGACCCAACACTCTGGATGAGCTTAAGGCCGCTATCGAAGCATCCTGGGCCTCCATAACACCTCAGCAGTGCCACAGGCTGATTGCCTCCATGCCACGCCGCATTGAAGCAGTCATTTCTGCAAAAAGATTCCCGACCAAGTATTGAGTGCATAACTGAACATAATTATTTGAAGGTTGACTTTTTTTGTATTAAAAACACTTTTCTTTTATTGGTCGGATGAAATATGCTAATTTTTTGAGGTTTTCATGAGCTGTATGCCAAAATCATCAGTATTAAAACAATAAAAGACCTGAAATATTTCAGTTGGTGTGCAATGAATCTAAAATATATGAAAGTTTAATTTGTATCATTACATTATGGAAAATAATGAACTTTATCACAATATGCAAATTTTTTGAGAAGGACCTGTAATACCATATAAAATTAATCATATAGATATATTTAATATATGTACATACTAGGGCTGGAACATTCGATATTGTCCCAAATCACTGGATCAGATATCGGAAGGAAAAAACATGTAATCCGATCCGATACTGTTGCTTAATGTAAATAACACTTAATCTAAATAAGGCCATTGTTTGTGTGTAAAGCAAATAACACAAGAAGATACGTTCCAACAGAGTACCGTTTATTGCCAGCTCACTCTGCAACTGCCGTAACAAGGTGCATCTTGATAACATTATTAACATGTGCCACTGATCTACAACTCATCTGCAACAGCCATTCAGAAATTAAAACACACTGATCTACTCAAACTTTTAGCATTTTAAAAAATAATCTACTACTGCCACATCTAAAAACACTGTTTAAACACAATAAAAAACCCTTTATAAATGATAAATTGCTCACCTGAGATAAAGACGACACGCCGTAAAGCGAGACGTGTCACGTGAACAACAGCTCAAACGTAAGTGAAACCAAAAATGCTGCTAAATGTTCTGTGTGTAAAAGTTAAAATAAAAACAGCAGTTTTGCATAAATGTTATGTTGTAGGTTCTGTATTTATTTCTTTAGAGTATTTATTTCACAGTCTGAGCGTTGTTATTTAGGTAGTTTAACCATGGTGCATTAAGACATGTATTATTACTGCTTGGTTGTTTGAGAGGAGAAATGACGGAATCTGATTGGTATTGGTTTCGGCAGATACTCAATTTGCAGTATCGATATCGGTATCGAACATAAAAAAGTGGTATCGAGTCAGCCCCAGTACAGTATTTTATTATGGGTATTTTATACATGTTATATACACATATACTTGTATATATATATATATATATATGTATATATATATATATATATATATATATATACAGTGGGGTCAAAAAGTATTTAGTCAGCCACTGATTGTGCAAGTTCTCCTACTTAGAAAGATGAGAGAGGTCTGTAATTTTCATCATAGGTACACTTCAACTATGAGAGACAAAATGAGAAAAAAAAAATCCAGGAAATCACATTATAGGATTTTTTAAGAATTTATTCGTAAATGATGGTGGAAAATAAGTATTTGGTCAATAACAAACAAGCAAGATTTCTGGCTTTCACAGACCTGTAACTTATTCTTTAAGAAGCTCTTCTGTCCTCCACTCGTTACCTGTATTAATGGCACCTGTTTGACCTCGTTATCTGTATAAAAGACACCTGTCCACAGCCTCAAACAGTCAGACTCCAAACTCAACCATGGCCAAGACCAAAGAGCTGTCGAAGGACACCAGGAAGAAAATTGTAGACCTGCACCAGGCTGGGAAGAGTGAATCTACAATAGGCAAGCAGGTTGGTGTGAATAAATCAACTGTGGGAGCAATTTTAAGAAAATGGAAGACATACAAGACCACTGATAATCTCCCTTGGGGTCAAGATCTTATCCCGTGGGGTCAAAATGATCATGAGAACGGTGAGCAAAAATCCCAGAACTACACGGAGGGACCTGATGAATGACCTGCAGAGAGCTGGGACCAAAGTAACAAAGGCTACCATCAGTATACACACTACGCCGAGAGGGACTCAAATCCTGCAGTGCCAGGCGTGTCCCCCTGCTTAAGCCAGTACATGTCCAGGCCCGTCTGAAGTTTGCCAGAGAGCATATGGATGATCCAGAAGAGGATTGGGAGCATATCATGTGGTCAGATGAAACCAAAATGGAACTTTTTGGTAAAAACTCAACTCATCGTGTTTGGAGGAAGAAGAAAAACCCAAGAACACCATACCTACTGTGAAGCATGGGGGTGGAAACATCATGCTTTGGGGCTGTTTTTCTGCAAAGGGGACAGGACGACTGATCCGTGTTAAGGGAAGAATGAACGGGGTCTTGTATCGTGAGATTTTAAGCCAAAACCTCCTTCCATCAGTGAGAGCATTGAAGATGGAATGTGGCTGGGTCTTCCAGCATGACAATGATCCCAAACTCACCGCTCGGGCAATGAAAGAGTGGCTCCGTAAAAAGCATTTCAAGGTCCTGGAGTGGCCTAGCCAGTCTTCAGACCTCAACCCCATAGAAAATTTGTGGAGTCCGTGTTGCCCAGCGACAGCCCCAAAACATCACTGCTCTAGAGGAGATCTGCATGGAGGAATGGGCCAAAATACCAGCTACAGTGTGTGCAAACCTGGTGAAGACTTACAGGAAATGTTTGACCTCTGTCATTGCCAACAAAGGTTATGTTACAAAGTATTGAGTTGAACTTTTGTTATTGACCAAATACTTATTTTCCACCATAATTTACAAATAAATTCTTTAAAAATCCTACAATGTGATTTCCTGGATTTTTTTTTTCTCATTTTGTCTCTCATAGTTGAAGTGTACCTATGATGGGCAAGCTGTAGCCTAGTGGTTAAGGTACTGGACTAGTAACCAGAAGGTCGGTGGTTCAAGCCCCACCACTGCCAGGTTGCTGCTGTTGGGCCCTTGAGCAAGGCCCTTAACCCTCAACTGCTCAGACTGTATACTGTAACTGTAATGTAAGTCGCTTTGGATAAAGGCGTCTGCTAAATGCCGAAAATGTAAATGTAAATGATGAAAATTACAGACCTCTCTCATCTTTCTAAGTAGGAGAACCTGCACAATCAGTGGCTGACTAAATACTTTTTGGCCCCACTGTATATACGTATATATATCCACCAAAAGCTCACTCCTTTCAAGCAAATGAGATTACTGCAAATGAAGTCAAAACCCTTTGCTTAATCTGTCGTATTTCAACATGCTTTCTTTTGCAGTTAGTATTACAACATCCCTGGTCTAGTTTTGTGTAAAGTTTTATTATGTCATTTAACTTTGTGCTCATGTACTGCAACTAGGACAATTTTTTAAAACCCAGATTGGCACCTTATGCTGTAGAACATTTGTTTTGTTTTCTGATCCTAAAATGGGCACAGTAAAATTAGACATAACAGACTACTAGTCATAAAGGTCTAATGCTTGCTTTTGAGGGCATTGCCACCCATGTTCTAGCAGCTTTTAATTGATGGCAGACCTGTTTTTGGTGGTTTCTAAATTTCCTCCAGCATAAAATGACATGCTACACCACAAAACACAACAAAATACATGATCTCAGTTGGTGTATGCATACAGCAAATTGTATATACTTTGTTTTTTATCATGTTTATGAATTACTAAGAATATGTATGACAAAAATAATACTGTAAAATTGCAAGACTTAAGGTCCAGTATCTAAAACTATCAACTACATTATCTTTTTATACTGAATATTGAAAAGGGGATTGCAAGAATGTTTTAATATATTCTGCAAAATGTCAAAAGGATTTTCTTCTGTTTTAAACATTTTGTCTATTAAAGAGGTTTAATTGCTGTGCTGTTGAACTATACTGACCTGTGGATACTTACAGGCTGAAAAAGATTCCAATTAAAATGCTTTTAGAATTCAAAGACTTTAAGAAAATTGTCTTGACAAGACAAGCTGTTGCAATAAATTAAACATTATCTTTGAAAAAAGATTTGCATTTCTTTACAGACAGACATTTTTAATTGTTATTGTGTCTTTGGTCACTATTTTATGGTTCAATAAATGCAAAGAGACAGCTCAAGGAAATTCAGGCAATATTTTAGGCCACACTCTATTCAGGAAGTATGGCTGGCGGCACTGCATCCGTGCCCTTTGATCTCTTGGACTTTGCTAATGAAAACTGCTTGTGAACGGCTCGGCGCACACAAGAGAATAGAACTGCAAGATTTTATCGTCCTAATGAAGTCACCCTTGGCACAGACTTACTTTCCATAAACCAATATCATGCTGACATGAGATCTTAGACAGGAGCCCAGAAACAACAAAGCAGGCAAGACTTGTGAAACAGAAAGCAGATAGATGGAGAGATAACTGGCGGGAATCACTGTTGCATACCTGTTTTGACCTGCATTGTACCAAACTGGATTGGTTCCAGTTGTAATTATGGAGCTGCTGGGGCCTCTCTACCTCGGCCTGCAGTCCCACAGTCTGTCTGGAAGAGAAATGACCAGGGTAAAGCAACACAGGGGGTCGAGCTCAACTTGGGTTAATTTTATGGGTATTTACCGAATTGCCAACTCTTCAGCTGTCCCTCAGAGCACAGGCACGGCATGACACTCAGATAGCCATGGGAAAAAGCAGAGCAGCTAATTTAAACCACACAAACTGCATTTGGTTCACATTAAGATCTAAACGGGGATAAAACTCTGTGTACTTATTGTGAACAAATATGTTATAACAGAGAGATTTCCTGCATCCCACAAAAATATCAACACCCGCTGTGCTACCTTTAGCCAAGTCTGCTTAGCCTATATATATATATATATATATATATATAGATATATAGATATAATCTGAAGTTGTAAAGCTAATTTAAAGTAAATATGTATGTGTATTTACTTTAAATTAGCTTTACAACTTCAGATTACAATTTATTGCAAGCATTATATTATATTTCATGTAAAACAAAAAGACAGTGTTGAATTTTAAATTTCAGCCAAATCCCCTCCAGTGGCCTGCAACACATTCCAAAAAAAGTTGGGACAGTACCACACTTATTTGACGTTTTGGCACTGAGTGATTTAGTGTTTCAGGTTTTATTTTGTCTCATTCTTCCTGCAAACACGTCTTAAGATGTGCCGAATGGCCAGATCCATATCTCCTGAGTGCAAACTAGTCTCTGGATTGGTTACAAAGGAACCATGAGAACTTGAACTTCAATAATTATAAAAACATGTTGGAATTTCTATACAGTGGTGTTGCTAAATGCCAATCAAAAACATGGGTGGAGCAAGCCAAGCATAAAGCAGACATAAACTGCTCTACTAAGTAATTCACAGATTCTAAGATTGTCACAAACTACAAAGGCACACAGAATTAGAGGTTTGAAGGCTACAGCTGAAATATATTAGGCGGTGGTAGCTCAGTGGTTAAGGTACTGAACTGGCAATTAATAGGTTGGCGGTTCAAGCCCCACCATCAACAAGTTGCCACTGTTTGGCTCCTGAGCAAGGCCCTTAACCCTTAATTGCTCAAATAGTATTAGGCCATAATTGTAAGTCACTTTGGATAAAAGTGTCTGCTAAATCATGTAAATGTAATATTAACATGCTGGATAATAGTGCGTAAACAAAGATCGTTCCAGCTCTGCCATCCAGCTGGGCTGGGCGGCTGCATGAACAACGATTGGCTGTTGTTCATAGGGTGGGACAAGACGGACAAGGACTCCTCATAACTGAGCAAATTACGACTTCTGCTGGCTGGTTGATGGTGCCTGCACAGATTTGAGGAATAATGCGTTGATCAGGGTGTGGCTCTCCATACACAAAGCTGATCTGCATATGAACTCGCCTCGTGCAGGTGAAAAGATGCAGTCAGCTACTGCACACGTGTCAGAGGGGGCATGTGTTAGTCTCGCTCTTCTCAATCGGGGTGGGGGTCAGCTCCAGTGGAGAGGAAGCATAACGTAATTGGGTAAAAAAGAAAATAAATGAATAAAAAACAAAGATCGTCTGATTGACATGAAATTTGGCATAGTGTTTCTGTGTCTTATCCCCCTTCAGGAATGGTCTCATACTCACGTATTGGGACACACTGGGTAATTTTGTGCTTGGACCCTGAAAAACGCTGCTTGTAGCTTTGTGTTTTATTATGTCTGTTGAGCATTGGGACCTTGGGAGCATTTCTATAATTAGATTAGTGGAACATTGAGCGAAAAATTGCCTAGCTGTGTATTTTCCATATGCTACTTTCTTAATCCAATGATTCTACTGCTTTGATTACAATTTGAACAATTGCTTTATTGGCCAATTCAAAACATTTTACTTCAATACTAATTCAGTTTATTTTCAGCATATCTGATAAAAATCATTGTCATACTGATTACATCTTGACTTTATCTTATGGACAGATAACCTTATACTCTGTGATGAATGAAAAAGTAAGTGTACACCTGACTATGAGCTTTTTGGAAATCCTTTTTCAACACCATGGGGAATAATATGGAGCTGGTTACCTTTTTGTTGCAATAATAGCCACCACTCTTATATGTAGACTTTTCATAGCCTATTCAGTCAAAAGAGCATTTGTTAGCTTGCAATCTATGTATTAATTCATCCCAAATGTGTTCAGTAGGGTTAAGGTCAGGGCTCTATGCAGGCCACTGGAGGTGCTGTACACCAAACTTCACAAACCCTGTGTTTATGGAAGCACAATAATACATCTATGATTAAACAGTATAAACTGTTACCAGAAGATTGAAAGCATATCATTTTTTAATAATTAGTTTTATAGATACACCAATCAGGCATAACATTAAAACCACCTCCTTGTTTCTACACTCACTGTCCATTTTATCAGCTCCACTTACCATATAGAAGCACTTTGTAGTTCTACAATTACTGACTGTAGTCCATCTGTTTCTCTACATACTTTTTTAGCCTGCTTTATCCCTGTTCTTCAATGGTCAGGACCACCACACAGGACCACCACAGAGCAGGTATTATTTGGGTGGTGGGTTATTCTCAGCACTGCAGGGACACTGACATGGTAGTGATGTGTTAGTGTGTGTTGTGCTGGTATGAGTGGATCAGACACGGCAAAGCTGATTGAGTTTTTAAACACATTACTGTCACTGCTGGACTGAGAATAGTCCACCAACCAAAAATATCCAGCCAACAGCGCCCTATGGGGGGCATCCTGTGACCACTGATGAAGGTCTAGAAGATGACCAACTCAAACAGCAGCAATAGATGAGCGATCGTCTCTGACTTTACATCTACAAGGTGGACCAACTAGGTAGGAGTGTGTAATAGAGTGGACAGTGAGTGGACACGAGCGCAGCTGTGTCTGATCCACTCATACCAGCACAACACACACTAACACAACACCACCATGTCAGTGTCACTGCAGTGCTGAGAATCATCCTCCATCTAAATAATACCTGCTCTGTGGTGGTCCTGTGGGGGTCCTGACCATTGAAGAACAGGGTGAAAGCAGGCTAAAAAGGTATGTAGAGAAATAAATGGACTATTGTCAGTAATTGTAGAACTACAAAGTGCTCCTATTTGGTAAGTGGAGCTGATAAAATTGACAGTGAGTGTAGAAACAAGGAGGTGGTCATAATGGTATGCCTGATTGGTGTATATTATCAATGTATGTGTCTAAAACAACAATAAGATAATTAGCATGTGTATCCACGTACCTTTGGCCTTTTTGTCTACTCAGCTTATTTAATATCTTCATTAAAGGCTTCTTTAACATTTAATTAAACAATTTGCCATATATTTAGTGTTAGATTTATATAAATATTTTATTAGGTACTTTATACAACCATGGATTTAATTTTAAGATGACGTATGACCAGAGTTTGTAGAAGCCCCTCCCCCTGAGTGTCTGAAGTTAAAGACCTTACATTCATTCTGCAATGACCCCGAGCCAAATTTAAAGTGACACCATAAAACAGGCATGCTGGCTGTCACCTTTAGCTACCAGACTGGATTAACATAAGCCCCAAACATTGAAAAAACTATGTGGCACTAGCACTATAAATCTTAGTTCAGGGGGATCTTTATGGTTTGCCCAACCCCCCCTGCAAGGTCTCTGTAACCCTCCCAGCCAATAAATCTTGAAGAACCTAAACTGAAGCTAAATTTGGAGTCAAGCAGATACTGTCAAAGCCTTATCTTTAAACCAGGGTAAGTTTAGTTAGGCCTTAAGGTATATCGTGTAGTAAATTATATCATTTCCCCTGGCATGGACACTGGTTGAAATGTTTGGCCACCAGAGATATTCATGCATTACGCCTGCTAAAAAATACATTACAACATTAAGTCACAAAGTTGAAAAGCTTACACAGGATATAGAAAGTGAAAATATGTGTTTTAATGGGTTTCATAGAGTCACATGTTATTCTGTGGCTGTGGTTCAATTATTTTTTTATGTACAATCAAGTGCATTAAAGCAGCAGTGAATTCTTTGTAGTTCCAAAAGTGGACACGCTTGGGGACATAGTAGTTTTTTTTTTTTTTTTTTTTTTTTTTTTTTTTTTGTTAGCATCCCATAAAATATATTTAGATATTAAGTATTTTGAGTAATTAAGCACCTAAGTGAATATGTTGATATATTTAGCATTTTATACAAATATACAACCTCAAATCAGAAAAAGTTGGGACGGCATGGAAAATGCAAGTAATAAAAAAAACAGAGTTTTGACTTTACAGACAGGATGAACCTTAGAAATTTCATGTTTTGTCTGCTCAACTTCATTTCATTTATTAATAAACACCCATTCCTGCATTTCAGGCCTGCAACACATTCCAAAATTAAATTTGGGACAGTAAAGCAAAGCATTTACCACTTTGTAATGTTGCCATTCCTTTTCACCACTTAAAAGATGTTTTGGCACAGAGGATACCAAGTGATTTAGTGTTTCAGCTTTTATTTTGTCCCATTCTTCCTGCAAACACGTCTTAAGATGTGCAACAGTACAGGGTCATCATTGTCGCATTTTTCTCCACACATTCTCTATTGGGGACAGGTCAGGACCGCAGCCATGCCTTTGTAATGTGTGCAGCATGTGGTTTTGCATTGTGTTGTTGAGAAATGTATGGACATTAATGGAAAAGATGACGTCTTGAAGGCAGCATATGTTGCTCTAAGATCTCAATGTATTTTCTGCATTAATGCTGCAATCACAAAAGTGTAAATGGCCTTTGCCAAGGGCACTGACACAGCCCCATACCATGACAGACCCTGGCTTTTGGACTTGTTGCTGATATCAGTCAGAATTCAAAATCTTTAGTGTTGGAGTCAAGAGTATCCCAGCCCAGACAAGACCAAGATCTAGTGGTACACTCTTGTTGACAATAAACATTTATAACAGGGTTTGTACAATGACAAAGTTGAAAAAACACTGGCATGAAGGGACTGGTAATATATTTAAAGTATAATAATAAATAATTTATTATTACTGTTTTGTGAAAAGACTTAAGCTGCTTTTCCAGATTCATTACTGCATTGATGTTTTATATCTACAGTATAACTAGCTTGTATTGTAATGTTTAGACAATAATCACTTAATAAGCAATTGTTTAATAAGCTTCGAACTAAATATTTTTTTGTTTCTTTGGCCTGTTTTTGTTCAGGGGTTTTGGAACCTTTTTGGAACCCCCATGAAGGGACCTCTGCCACAGGATTGTGCATGCTTAGTCAATCTTTTGTAAACACAAGTCTTTTTCTGTAGTTGAAGAGGTGCAAATATGTTGGCTCTCTTTTTAATCTGACAACATTTTCCTGTTCTGTGTTACAATAATGTTCTCCTTTTATTGAACACAATCCTGGTGGACATGATCTCTTTTCCTCTGTATGTGAGTCTCTTGCTGATGCTAAGCAATAAATCATTGCTGAATGTCAGCATTTTAAATTCATTTTGAAGCTGTTACATGAGGTTGCAGTCAAGTTCTTTTACACCACACTCAGCAAAGCATCTCTTCATAGACTTTGATTTATGTGTAGGTTCATTGCTAACACAGAAAAAACCTTCCCAAAACTGTTGCCAGTAACTTTTAGGAACAAAATATTATCCATATGGTCGCCAGGAGTATTTAATCACCTATACACTAATAATAATAATAATAATAACAATAATAATAACATAATAATAATAATAATAACAATAGTAATACTGCATGTGTGCAGTAGCCGACTGCATCTTTTCACCTGCACGAGGCCAGTTCTTATGCGAATCAGCTTTGTGTACAGAGAGACGTCATCAGTCAGCCAGCAGAGGTCATAATTGCATCAGTTATGAGGTCCCAGCTCCGGCTTACCCACCCTGTGTGAACAACAAGCCAATCGTTGTTCGTATAGCCACCCAGCCCAGCCGGATGGCAGAGCTGAGTTTTGAACCGACGAGTTCGAAATGTCAGCTCTGGTGTTCTAGCGTGTTTTACCGCTGCACCACCTGAGCAGCCCTACATCACTTTTTTTTTTACATAATCACCATCCTTTGCAATAAATTTTCCCTTTGCCAACAGCAAAAATGATTTTGGTTGAGCTCGTAGCCACTGATGCACCGCTGCTTTTATGTCATCATCACATGAAAATCTTCTTCCCCTTAAAGCTTCTTTCAGTGTACAAAAAGGTGGAAATCAGATGGCGCTAAATCCAGACAATAAGCTCTCTCTCAGTCTCTCAGACACGACCAATTACTACTACTCCCGCCCTCACTGTTTCCAACCAAAATATAAAAGTGCAGAAACTTTTTGAATATCCCTCGTAATAATGGTGACAATAAAAATAAAAGCTAGCTAACTAAGTTAAACTAAACTTTTTTAACAGTTACAATATAAAAATATTTGCAGTATAGCCCCAGTTTAAACTTCCTAGTGCAAATGAACTCTTAGAATGAGCCTGTCATGTGTCAGTCAAAATAAATAAATAAATAATGTACATTTGGGTACTCTAGTTGACTTGTGGACTTGTAATTCACTGCAAAACAATTACAGACAGTAAAACAATAAAACAAATATTTTGTAAGTGTATCTTCAGCATTTCTTATAATTTCACTGTGTTGCCAGTACTTACAAAAAGGCATGGGTGCAATCAGCCTGCCCTGTGTGGGTAGTGCCATGGGTAAGCATCCACTAGGAGTTTCAAAAGCTGAGGTGAAAGATCAAACACCAAAGGCCATGGGAGTGAACAGAACCATCCAACTCCCACGATTTCTCACACACTTTTACCAAGTCCTGCAGCGTCCATACAAAACCTCCAAATTCCTCACTCATTGTCCTGGTAATCTATTCAACCTAGGGATCTGCCCGATAAATAAACATAAACCTCTAATCCTGAAGAAAGATCTGGTCATGAATTGATTAACTCTAATCATACCTTTAATAATAATACCCTTTAGTGCAACCTGGTTACAAACCATTTTTACATTTTACACAAGAATAAGGAAGACTACTGAAATTTAAATAAACCCGTTTTACAACCTTGAGGTGAATGGGCTACAATAGCAGACCACAGCATTTTCCATTCATATTAGAATAACAAATCAGAATAACATTGCCTGGTCTGATAAATCTTAAACTTTCACTCAAGTCATAGTTTGTGTGTATACTGGAGATGGATTTCCCTACAGATGTTCCTGTATTTGGCTGCATTCATCTGTCCCCCAGTTCTTACCAGTCATTTTGTCACTATTGCTAATGCAGAGTTCACACTACATGATTTTTGCCCTGATCAGCTTGGAGGCAAATCAGTGTTCGTTTGGGCCTCGAAAATCGGCTCTCGATTGTTATGTGTAAACTGTTCAACAACTCGATCTGAGCGGCTCGCTGATTGCTTGCAGATTTAAGAAAAATATCTAGCTTGCTAAATATCTGGACCTGCCGGCAACTCAAAATCATGAAATTGCCATGACAACACGAATCCTCACACAGCACGCAGAGTAGCACCACAGATTTATTTTACTTTTATTTTTATTTCTATATGATAGTTTTGGTTTGATTTTGAGATTTTAAGCTGTTTTGTTTCTGGTGTGATGGCTGAGTGTTTAGTTTCAGACGTCCCCGCGGTTAAACTCGCTCTGGAGCGGTTAAAGGAGCTGGGTATTCGAAATGAAGATTTTTTTGTTTTGTGTTTATGTTTAAAATCCTAATACAGTTGATTCTTTTATTGTTGTTTTTATTTATTTATTTTATTTATTTTGTTTAATCCATTTTTGCCAAAGTTTACTATTTTTACTAAGTTTTTATTACTTCGTGCGCCGGCTGGATCTGGTGACTAACCCCGCTCTTATTGGATCAGCGCGCCGGCTGGATCTGACTAACACCGCCGCTGTTGGATCAGCGCGCCGGCTGGATCTGGTGACTAACCCCGCTGCTATTGGATCAGCGCGCCGGCTGGATCTGACTAACACCGCCGCTGTTGGATCAGCGCGCCGGCTGGATCTGGTGACTAACCCCGCTGCTATTGGATCAGCGCGCCGGCTGGATCTGGTGACTAACCCCGCTGCTATTGGATCAGCGCGCCGGCTGGATCTGACTAACACCGCCGCTGCTGGATCAGCGCGCCGGCTGGACTGTCTTTTATTTATTTTTATTTATTTGTATCTTTTTTCCTGTATTGGGTAAGCAAATCTGCTGCGCTAATCTCTTGCGTGTCTGTTAGTTCAATTATTTTAACTAGTCATGTTTTTTTTTAATCTGCTTTGTTCTTATGTTCTTTGTTTTATATTTCTTCTAACACAACCCACAGTTAGGGATTCTTACGAACCGGCTGCTATACTCACGCCTAACTGCAGAACAATGACTTTTGGGTATTATTCGCATAGAGATACAGACTCCTTATGTTTTACAAAAATCTTTGGTTTAAATACTAATTGCTCTTTGTCATCATTATTACCATGGCATATGACCAGGCTGTTTTTTGCTCATATTGTGTTGCCACCTGACTGTAATGCTAAACCGGTTGTCAAAAAATGACAATTTGCTGTTCTTACAGTACTTTGTCATGCTCTGATTGTTCTTCTGCTTATCATATCGGGTAATGTTCATGTCCACCCTGGCCCTGCTGCTAATACTGAATCCACAAAGGAACTTAGCTTTGATGACTTCTGTAACCGAAGAAATCTGGGATTTTTACATATTAATGTCAGAAGTCTACTACCAAAAATGGATCAGTTGAAAGTGTGGGATTATAGTGCAAACCCTGAGGTTCTGGTTATAACAGAATCATGGTTAAGAAAGTCTGTCTCCTACCCTGAAATTTCATTGTCAGGTTATAACCTGTTTAGACAGGATAGATCCTCTAAGGGTGGAGGAATGGTGATTTTTATAAGAGAAGATCTTCAATGCTCTGTGGCCTTGGCAAAATCCATCCCAAAACAGTATGATCTGTTAGTTCTTAACATCAAGCTTTCAAATAATTATTCTTTGACAGTGGCTGGATGTTATCGCCCTCCCTCAGCCCCAGCCAGTACTCTTGAAGCCTTAAGTAATACTTTATCGTCATTTACTAGTTCTGAATTCATTAATTTAGGGGATCTTAATTGGGATATGTTAAGGCCACCTGATAGAGTATTACAACAATTAGATTCTTTAAATCTCCATCAAATTATATCCCATCCTACTCGGGTTGTTCTAAATAATATTGAAAAGGCCACTTTGATTGACATCATTCTTACAAATTCTCCTTATATGTATCAGTCAGGAGTGTTCTGCAGTGACATTAGTGATCACTGCTTTACTGCTTGCATTTGAACAAACTGTTCGGTCAAAAAGCCTGTACAGATTAGATATAGGCGAAATTTTTGAAAATTTTATATTCAAGCTTTTTTGCACGATCTAGCAAATGTGAAGTGGTCTAGTCAGTCTGATCCCCTCTGTTAATGATGCATGGAGCCTGTTTTGTAACATGTTTGGTGCTATTGTTAATAAGCATGCCCCTTTTAAGATAGTAAGAACAAAAAATCGATATAGCCCTTGGTTTGACCATAAAAGATTCTGGAAGACGATAAAGGATCTTGAAAATAAACCCTCTCTCCAGCTCCCTTTTTCACTTAAGACTGATGGAGGTGTAGTTACTGATAAGGTGCGCATGGTGGCTATTTTTAATCAACATTTTACGCAAACTGGGATCAGTATTCCATCTTCTTCAAACTCCATTTCCAAAACTCATGAAATTCCAAATTTGACTGCACCCATTAAATGTCCTGATCCTAAACACACTTTCATTCTTCAGGCTGTGTCAGAGGGTGAGCTCTTAGATGAATTGCTAAAGTTAGACACTAAAAAACCAGCTGGGTCTGATGAGCTGGACCCATTCTTTTATACGATAGCAGCTCCCATTATTGCTGCCCCCATTGCATACCGTATAAATCGGTCCTTCTATACAGCAGAGTTCCCACAGGTATGGAAAGCAGCATTAGTACGACCTTCTTTTAAAGGAGGAGATCAGACGGACCCGAACTGTTATAGACCAATTTCTATTCTCCCTTGTATATCAAAAATAACTGAAAAACTTGTAAATAAGCAACTCACAATTTTTTTGGATACTTACAATGTTTTATCTGATGCTCAGTCTGGTTTTAGATCAGGATATGGGTGTGTCACTGCAACACTTAAAATTTTGAATGATATAGTTTCTGCGTTAGATTCTAAACAGTGTTGTGCAGCTATATTTATTGATCTAGCTAAGGCTTTTGACACTGTTGATCATTCAACGCTTTTAGATAGGTTGGGCAGCATTGGAGTCTCGGATCACTCACTGGCGGGGTTTTCAAATTATCTTGCGGATAGCGTGCAACGAGTTAAATCAGAACAATTTCTCTCGCAGCCTCTGTCTGTTACTAAAGGTGTGCCTCAGGGTTCGATCTTAGGTCCAACATTATTCTCTTTATACATAAACAACATTGTTTACTCTGTTGAAGACACATTAATCCATCTTTATGCGGACGATAGAGTTCTGTATGCTATTGGTCCATCTCCGGAGGCAGTATTTTCATCGCTCCAGAATAGCTTTTTGATGGTCCAACAGGCCTTTTCTAATTTGGATCTTGTGTTAAATACCACCAAGACTAAGGTTATGTGGTTTGGCAAAAGAGGTTCGGTTCACCAAGCAGTCCATGACATCATCACTGTCGATGGGGCTACTTTAAGTCAGGTCTCTGAGTATAAATATTTGGGCATATGGCTAGATAGCGCACTGACATTTTCATATCACATTAGTAAATTACAATCTAAGGTTAGATCAAAAATAGGATCTCTGTATAGAATGCGGGCCTCTCTTAGTCGATCTGCTAAACTGAAACTTGTACAAATGACCATCCTCACCTTGTTACATTTTGGTGATGTTATATGCAGGTCAGCTCGAAAAAGTGATCTTCTGAAACTTTTTTTTTTTTTTTTTTTTTTTTTTTTACCCCTTTTTCTCCCCTTTTTAGCGCATCCAATTGTTCAATTAGCATCGTGCTTCCTCTCTGTCTATGCCGAACCCTGCCCTGACAGAGGTGATTGAAGCTAACCCATATCCCCTCCGAAACACGAGCAGCAGCCAGATGCATCTTTGCCACCCACACATTGACGAGTTTTGGCGCCACCCAGCGTTGCATGCGGAGAGACACACCCCAAGGGCACCTTCTCCCATCTCTGTGTAAGCGCCTCCAATTAGCCGGCAGAGAACGCAATCGCATTCTGACAGAGAGAGACCCACATCCGGTTCTTTGTCCCACCCCCCATATGAGCAACCGGCCAATCGTTGCTCATATAGCCACTCAGCTTCGAACCGGTAAAGCAAGGCTGGATTCGATACCACGTTCTCAGAATCCAGCCCTGGTTGCAGTGCGTCTTTTTTTTACCGCTGCGCCACCTGAGCGGCCCCATCTTCTGAAACTTGACGTACTTTATCACTCTGCCATTCGGTTTGCGATAAATGCTCCATATAAAACACATCACTGTACCCTTTATTCTACTGTGAACTGGCCATCTTTACACACTCGTCGTGCTCTTCATTGGTTTATGTTCATATACAAAACCCTGCTTGGTTTGTCTCCTCCCTATTTGTGTCATTTATTGCAAACCTCATCTTCAGTTTATTATACTCGCGCTGCTCATCGTATTTCACTGAAGGTTCCTAAAACAAACACCATTTTTGGTCAGTCATTATTTCAAGTGGCTGCAGCCATAGACTGGAACAAACTGCAAGAAACTCTAAGGCTGGATACATTTATTTCTAAGACAACTTTTAAAAAACAAATTACAGATATCTTAAGAGATACATGCAGCTGTATGACAAATTGATTTTTCTTTTATACTATTGCTGGATGATTCGACTATGTGTTATTGTATTGTGATCATCGTTGTTGGTTTTTTTTAGTGTCTTATGTAAATTTGTTTGTATGATTGTTCCTCAAGAGGCTTTGCCTTTTGCCAGGCCGCCATTGTAAATAAGAAGCAGTTTTTAATGACTTGCCTGGTTAAATAAAATAAATAAATAAAAAATGTACTGTGAAATGTACTGTGATCAGGTTGTGATTGTTGTAAATGCAAGATACAGAAGGGAAACCCTGGGGAGGAGTTGAAAATGTGTGAATCAGAATACATCGACACACACAATAGTATTTGCCATCCATGCCAAACCATAATAGCAACGTTGCATTGTAAAAAATATGTATTTGGCTTCAAACACTCTCTGCGGAACAGACAATCCGTGCTGGCCGCGTAGCCAAATCCACTCCTTCACCCAGATTCATTTATTTTTCCTACTTGCTTTTACGCTGCATATCAGCACACAAACAACTTTAATCGCTCTGTTATTGTTGACGTGCATTTTTGGACATGGTATCATTAAACCCCTTGTCACTTCTGGCGTGTGTTCGTGACAAAACGTAGTTTGGGAGACCAGACATACTCGCCTGAGATTCCTCTTGGTGATAGATCATGTAGTGTGTAATCCCCTACCACCGATCAGTTGTGTAGTGTGACTCCTGATTACGAGAGATCATGTTGTGTAGTGTGAACTGTACAGCAATCTGAACACCTTGAAAGTCGTGTAGTGTGACATAAGCATAAGAAGCACCCCATAGCATGATGATGCCATCTCCATGTTTTGACGCAGAGATAGTGTTAAATATTCGACCAGAAAATCTTTTTCTCATGTTGCCAGAGTCAGTTTAGCAAACTTCAAAGGGGCTGTTACATGTTTTACTCAACAGCAGCTCCTCTCCTGCCACTCTGCCAAAAGGCCTGATTTATAGTTCTTCCGTCACTGAAAATGTCTTTTGGAGCTCTTTTAAAGTGATCACTGGATTCTTTCTTACCTCCCTACTTGCCCTTATGCTCAATTTCGATAGATGACCCTCTTTAAGAAAAGTTTAAATTTGTGCCAAGCTTTTTCAGTTTCAAAATGTTTAGGCCATTAAGGTCCTAAATTTTATTTATTTATTTATTTATTAGGATTTTTAACGTAGTGTTTTACACACTTTGGTTACATTCATGACAGAAACGGTAGTTACTCGTTACACAGATTCATCAGTTACACAAGTTTAATGTCAAACACAGTCATGGACAATTTTGTATCTCCAATTTACCTCACTTGCATGTCTTTGGACTGTGGAAGGAAACCGGAGCTCCCAGAGGAAACCCAAGCAGACACGGGGAGAACATGAAAACACCACACAGAAAGGACCCGGACTGCCCCACCTGGGGATTAAACCCAGAACCTTCTTGGTGTGAGGCGACAGTGCTACCCACTGAGCCACTGTGCCATCCATAAGGTCCTAAAACATATAGATGATTAGATATTGTTTTATATCTTTGCTCTAATCTATGCCTTGCCACAGTTTAAAGCTGGGATCAACAGACAATTCACTGGATTTCATGATAGCACAGTGGAAATTATAGATCCATATGTGTGAACTCTGAGTTTTAACTGAGTTTAAAACACATTTCAAGAATAAATTAAGCATTTCACTTGACCACTATTTTGGGTGTTAATTTCTATATACTTTTGTAAATAAGGGATTTTAGTTTATGACTGAATGATTAACTTAAAGGCTTACAGCATGAGCATATGCCATGTCACAAATTTTAACAAACATGACAGTAAGTTCAGAGTAGTTTGGTGGCCACCTTAGTCATTAGATCTGAACTGAATAAAATAAGCACATTTGAGATGTAACACAATAGGAGATATTAAACAAATCTGCACCAAGTATGTGAAGCAATTATCTAAACATGGACCAACAGCTTAAAGGAATGTATCTAATAGTTTTTGAAATTTATGCCACTAAGAATTGAGACAGTTTTGAGAGTAGAAGTGTTCCAAACTACATGCAGTGTAAGTTTAGTATAACAAATACTCACACTGCAGCATTAGTTGGGAAATTATTCATTATTCATAATTAATAATAAATACAACAATTATTAATGAAATCTTTACCTTTCTTTGACTGGCCTCAGGAATGTATACAGACCTACATAAATACACACATACAGTGTATCACAAAAGTGAGTACACCCCTCACATTTCTGCAAATATTTCATTATATCTTTTCATGGGACAACACTATAGACATGAAACTTGGATATAACTTAGAGTAGTCAGTGTACAACTTGTATAGCAGTGTAGATTTACTGTCTTCTGAAAATAACTCAACACACAGCCATTAATGTCTAAATAGCTGGCAACATAAGTGAGTACACCCCACAGTGAACATGTCCAAATTGTGCCCAAATGTGTCGTTGTCCCTCCCTGGTGTCATGTGTCAAGGTCCCAGGTGTGAATGGGGAGCAGGGCTGTTAAATTTGGTGTTTTGGGTACAATTCTCTCATACTGGCCACTGGATATTCAACATGGCACCTCATGGCAAAGAACTCTCTGAGGATGTGAGAAATAGAATTGTTGCTCTCCACAAAGATGGCCTGGGCTATAAGAAGATTGCTAACACCCTGAAACTGAGCTACAGCATGGTGGCCAAGGTCATACAGCGGTTTTCCAGGACAGGTTCCACTCGGAACAGGCTTCGCCAGGGTCGACCAAAGAAGTCGAGTCCACGTGTTCGGCGTCATATCCAGAGGTTGGCTTTAAAAAATAGACACATGAGTGCTGCCAGCATTGCTGCAGAGGTTGAAGACGTGGGAGGTCAGCCTGTCAGTGCTCAGACCATACGCCGCACACTGCATCAACTCGGTCTGCATGGTCGTCATCCCAGAAGGAAGCTGACGCACAAGAAAGCCAGCAAACAGTTTGCTGAAGACAAGCAGTCCAAGAACATGGATTACTGGAATGCCCTGTGGTCTGACGAGACCAAGATAAACTTGTTTGGCTCAGATGGTGTCCAGCATGTGTGGCGGCGCCCTGGTGAGAAGTACCAAGACAACTGTATCTTGCCTACAGTCAAGCATGGTGGTGGTAGCATCATGGTCTTGGGCTGCATGAGTGTTGCTGGCACTGGGGAGCTGCAGTTCATTGAGGGAAACATGAATTCCAACATGTACTGTGACATTCTGAAACAGAGCATGATCCCCTCCCTTCGAAAACTGCCTTGCTGAGGAAGCTGAAGGTAAAGGTGATGGACTAAACCCAATTGAGCACCTGTGGCGCATCCTCAAGTGGAAGGTGGAGGAGTTCAAGGTGTCTAACAGTCACCAGCTCCGTGATGTCATCATGGAGGAGTGGAAGAGGATTCCAGTAGCAACCTGTGCAGCTCTGGTGAATTCCATGCCCAGGAGGGTTAAGGCAGTGCTGGATAATAATGGTGGTCACACAAAATATTGACACTTTGGGCACAATTTGGACATGTTCACTGTGGGGTGTACTCACTTATGTTGCCAGCCATTTAGACATTAATGGCTGTGTGTTGAGTTATTTTCAGAAGACAGTAAATCTACACTGCTATACAAGCTGTACACTGACTACTCTAAGTTATATCCAAGTTTTAGTTCTATAGTGTTGTCCCATGAAAAGATATAATAAAATATTTGCAGAAATGTGAGGGGTGTACTCACTTTTGTGATACACTGTACATACAACACATGCATACATACAGTACACACACATACATAGATACATACACATGCATACAAACACACATATGCTTACCAACATACACAATCACGCATACATACATACATACATACACACACACACACACATGCATGCATAAAAACTGATATGTGTCATTATTTAGGTCAAATAACAGTAATTTCAAGCCTGTTAGATGAGATTAGATTAAGCTGTCACATCGATAAGATTCTGATTTAGATCCTCCAGCTGTTCATTTTCAAAGCTATATCTTGTACACATTTCCACCTCACTGCTGTTCAGATCTTTTTAAATAAAACGGTTCCATGGGAAAATTGTATTTTATAGCCAGATGTCAGATGAGAGAAGAGTGGAAAACACATCTTCAGTTCAGCTCATGGGGCTTTAAGAACACTGATGAACACACAGAGAATTATAGACTGTGGGGCCATGGTTATTTTTAAAAGCCCTCCCTATACATTTTTGCTCTAGTTTTGCACATATCTCCTGCTCAGCTCATGTGCAAAGCAGAAACTCCTTCATTAACTACTGACATATTCATTGTTTCTCAGCAAAAGAATGAATGGAGTCAGTGGCAAGTGGTCCTAGGACACAGTTTGACACCGGGTATAATTCACTCACCACTTAACAGTGGGTGAATCATTTGAAGTTTGACGAGCTTTGGGAGGTCTTTTATCTTGGAATATTTGTTGTCTCTTTTGACCTTTGTGTCAAGCAGTGCGATTTAGCATGGACAGTATATTTTCATAACTGCTTTGCTTTCATATTAGGTTTAATAACAAGAGATTGCATTTAGTCAGCAATAAATGTCAACAATATTGTTTGCAAAGTTATACAAGCAATCTTCCACTCCTTAAAACCCTTTCCAACATTAATCTTGATGGGGAATATTTTATTATACTTTATTTTACAATACATACGTTATTTTCCACCAATTCTTTATCAATTTGACTACATGCACCAAGCTGTGTTCCTAATAATTGCATATTCTAATTTAATCTATTTAAATCAGAATGTGAATTAGAATATTAATCTAATTTAATTTAATCTAATGCAGTATTTACGATTTTCTTCAAAAAGTTTCCGTACTTTTTTAACTTTATTTATTAAGAATTTCAAAAACAAATGACATCTCTTTTCTACATAGTCACCTTCCGAAGCATTTTTCCGAGTGTCGTACCAACTTTTTAATGGCATCAGCAAAAAATTTTTTGGTTGAGCGTGTAGCCACATATGCACCGCTGCTTTCACATCATCATCACATGAAAATCTTCTTCCTCTTAAAGCTTCTTTGAGTGGTCCATAAAGGTGGAAATCAGCCACTAAACCCGGACCATAAGCTCTTTCTCAGTCTCTCAGATACAACCAATTAATATCCCTCCCACCCTCACCGTTTCCAACCAAAATATAAAAGCCCTCCTTCACTTTCTTAACAACTTATCCAATTAGGGTCGTGCTGGAGCCTATCCCTGCTTTTCAATGGGCGCAAGGCACATCACAGGGCAGACACACACACACATACACACACCCATTTACCTATTGGGCAATTCAGTGTTTCCAATTAACTGCATGTTTTTGGACTCTGGGAGAAAACCAGAGCTCCCAGAGGAAACCCACGCAGGCACGGGGAGAACATGCAAACTCTGCACAGAAAGGACCCAGGACCTTCTTGCTGTGAGGCGACAGTGCTACCCACCAAGCCACTGTGTGAAGGTTCCTTGTACATTATATTAAACAAATAAAGTCACATTGCATATTGTCGACCAAACTGAGGCATAAAGCAAATGGCATTGTTTTTATTGTTGTCAACATAAATAAAGTTGTTTATTTATTTTTTCATTCAATCGAGGTCACCGTTGGTCCAGAGCACATGCTAGAAATATGTGCACCAATTCTTAGGGTACATAGTCAATAATTCATTTCACTAAAGTTCCCAGAGGAAACCATGTAAACATGGACAAAATATTTCATGTCACACAAACATTAAACTAAGGCAAAGATAATGATGGGTCCCTGGAGCTGTGCAGCACAAACACTACCTGCTGCACCCCTGACTATTATCATACAGTACAAATGTGGGATTGTGTTAAGTATCAGAAAAAAAATACTAATGTTTAATATGACCACAACCGGTTTTTATCAGTTGATTTATTATATTGTTTATAGGCATGAAGTAGTTCAGTTTCAGGTTTTGCAACATCCTTATTGGATTCAGATTAAACCTTTCACAAGTCCACACCAATTTTTTACTTTTCTGATTCCCCTCCATTTTCTTGTGACATTAATAACCTCTTTTGTGTCTGTAGAAATTTAGGCCTATTCAGTTAAAGAGCATGGGTTAAAGAGCACTGATGTTGGGCAATGGGACCTGTGCAGGCTATTGGGGTTTGTTCACACCAACTTGTTACCATGTTTTTATGGACCTTGCTTTTAGCTTTTGAAAGCACATGATTTACTTTAAAGAATTGGTTTTTGCGAGCGGCACGGTAGCTCGAGGGGGAAGCACTGTCACCTCACAGCAAGAAGGTCTTGGGTTCGATCCCCAGGCGGGGCGGTCCAGGTCCTTTCTGTGTGGAGTTTGCATGTTCTCCCCGTGTCTGCATGGGATTTCTCCGGGAGCTCCGGTTTCCTCCCACAGTCAGGTGAATGCACTGAATTGCCCTATAGGTGACACTGAATTGCCCCATAGGTGAATGGGTGTGTGTATGTGTGTGTGTCTGTGTGTATATGTGTCTGCCCTGCGATGGACTGGCGCCCCATCCAGGGTGTTACTGTGTGCCTTGCGCCCATTAAAAAGCTGGGATAGGCATGGGTATAAAGAGCACTGATGTTGGGCAATGGGACCTGAGAAGGCTATTGGGGTTTGTTCACACCAACTTATTAACCATGGTTTTATGAACCTTGCTTTTTGCACAGGGACACAGTTAAACTCAATTATTAAATGTTGTATCAATAATTTTGACCATAGAGCGTACATACTACTGCTACATTTTTTAAAATAATAAAAGCTACCACAATTTGTAATTAAATTTGTAAACGCAATGTCAATGCACAGACGAGACATTATTTTCTTACAGTTCACAAGTATATTTTTTTAATTGCTTTTGCCTGAATCAATAATAGATTGATTCTTATTACTAGAAACTATTTTTCTTAACTCAACAGCTGATAATAAATCCTTTAATGCACTTATTTTATTCTCCTCAGAATCTAGTTATTTCAGTATGGGAAGTTACATTTTCATATAAACATCATCACAGCGGGAATAATCGGACAATGCACAATGTGGTGTTTATGGGAAAGTTGAAGTGCAGACGGTGAAGCTGAAGTCACTTGTAGAAACAGGAATCTCGTCTGCATGGCATCGACAGGCTGTCCTATTGAAAATCCAGAAAAACCAGCTTTATGTGCTTTTTAGTCTCTGTTTTGGCTCATGCACAATAAGGCGTACTTTGGAGCAGAGATGGCGCTGCTGATAGCGTCTTAGCTTTCAAAGACAGGAAACATGTTCATGACTGTTTTTTTGTGTGTATTAAGAACAAAAATAATCTGACTGCACTGATGTTTTATTAGCTTAGGAAGTCAATGAAAGGCTGATTGATATTTTAATAAATTCAGTTTAAATACAAAAGAAAGTGTTAGCTCTCTCCTGGGTATGGCAGCCCAAAATCAGTGAACAAGTTATACCACAGTGACTCATTTTAACACAGTACTAAGTGAATTTCATTCATTTACTGTAAAGCTTAGAATATTTTTTTTTAAATATCTATTTATTTTTTAAGATTTTAACATCATGTTTTGCACTTTGGTTACATTCATAACAGAAACTGTAGTTACTCATTACACAAGGTTCATCAGTTCACAAGTTTAATGTCAAACACAGTCATGGACAATTTTGTATCTCCAATTCACCTCACTTGCATGTCTTTGGACTGTGGGAGGAAACCAGAGCTCCCGGAAGAAACCTTCTTGCTGTAAGGCGACAGTGCTATTCACTGAGCCACTGTGCCACCTGACTTGTTTTAAAACAGTACTAAGTGAATTTGATTCATTCATTGTGAAACTTAGAATATTGTTTTATTATTAGAAGCAACATTTGCATTCAATTAATATATAACTCTTTTTCTATTCAAATGTTAAGCACCTCAAAACATAATATAAAAAAGTATTAAAATACTGCCAAATGTACTGTATATAACAACCCTCTACTAATTAATCAAATGTTTTAGCCAGACCCAAACCTAAGAGGTTTATACAATCAATTCTAATAAGTAATACTTTCAGCTTTGTGCAACAATTTAGGAATGGCCCTTTCATGTTCCAGCAGCATCTAGCAAGTCCATAAGGACATAGTTTGAAGGGTTTACTGAGAAGGAACACAAGCAGAGCCCTGACCTTTAGGTCCAAATCAGTGTCTTATCTCACAAATGCTCTTTCAACAATAACTGCCACAAATCCATACAGACACACTTTAAGATCCTATGGATCGCCTACCCAGAAAAGTGTAGGGTGTTATAATAACAAAGGGGGCGGCACGGTGTCTCAGTGGGTAGCACTGTCGACTCACAGCAAGAAGGTCTTGGGTGTGATTCCCAGGTGGGGCTGTCTGGGTCCTTTTTGTTTGGAGATTGCATGTTCTCCCCGTGTCTGCGTGGGTTTCCTTCCACAGTCCAAAAACATGCAAGTGAGGTGAATTCACTCACTCACTTTCTTAACCGCTATGGGTCGCGGGGGGTGCTGGAGCCTATCTCAGCTTTTTCAATGGGCACAAGGCACACAGTAACAGCCTGGACGGGGCGCCAGTCCATCGCAGGGTAGACACACATACACACACACTCACACCCAGACCCATTCACCTATAGGGCAATTCAGTGTCTCCAATGAACCTGACTGCATGTTTTTGGACTGTGGTAAGAAACCGGAGCTCCCAGAGGAAACCCATGGAGACTTGGGGAGAACATGCAAACTCCACACAGAAAAGACCCGGACCGCCCCGTCTGGGGATCGAACCCAGGACCTTCTTGCTAGGAGGTGGCAGTGCTACCCACCGAGCCACCGTGCCGCCCTGTGAGGTGAATTGGAGATACAAAATTATCCATGACTGTGTTTGACATAAAAATGTGTTAAATGATGAATCTTGTGTAACGAGTAACTACCGTTTTTGTCATGAATGTCAACAAAGTGTGGAAGACATGATGTTAAAATCCTAATAAATACATAAATATACTAATAAAGAAGAGTGAGCAAGTTCTTATTAATGCACATAATTTAGAAATAAGATGCTTAGAGACAGGTGTTCCAATACTTTTAAGCACACTAGCATAGTAAATCCTAACACTGCCTTAATGTTTGTAAAATGCAAATCTGGTATATTTAGTTTCTTAATGTAGGACCGCTACTTACCTTTAGAATTTTTTATTAAGTTAGCCATGGGAACAATGCTCACAGCCATATAACCTCAATGTGGCTTTGCCAACAGACCCAGGTCTGTATTACTCGTACTTGGATCCTGATCACCACAAGCAGTGGTACTTTGTCTATTTGGTTAATTTTGGAAAAGTGTTTTACTATTTCCAGATTAATAAAAAATATTCAGTGTTTAGCATAAAACTAAAGTCAATGCTTCTGCCGCAGCATCATCTCTTTACTGAGTGTGATTTCACTATGATTCATTTTATCCGCCTCATAAAATCAGAGCATGACTTCTCCCAAATGGACTTCAAATACGCCTAAAGCACCAAAAATATTTTTACCTCATAAAAAACTAAATTAAGTCTTGTTTTTAATAATAATACTTTTCGGCAAGCATGAGTCGAACAGATTTTTATAATAATAGTAATTTTTGTAAAACTGCCTTCACATTTATGCCATTTGACAAACGTTTTATTATGCCTGAAATGCTTAAATTGAACCACAACATTTCAAATTTTGTCTGCATCCTGAACCTCGGTTTGAATATGACAATGTACACCGAGCAACCATAACATTAAAACCACCGCCTTGTTCTACACTCACTGTCCATTTTATCAGCTTCACTTCCCATATAGAAGCACTTTGTAGTTCTACAATTACTGGCTGTAGTCTTTTTCTCTGCATGCTTTGTTAGCCCCCTTTCATGCTGTTCTTCAATGGTCAGGACTCTCTCAGGACCACTACAGAGTAGGTATTATTTAGGTGGTGGATCATTCTCAGCACTGCAGTGACACTGTCATGGTGGTGGTGTGTTAGTGTGTGTTATGCTGGTATGAGTGAATAAGACACAGCAGCGCTGATGGAGTTTTTAAACACCTCACTGTCACTGCTGGACTAAGAATAGTCCACCAACCAGATATATCTAGCCAACAGCACCCCGTGGGCAGCGTTCTGTGTCCACTGATGAAGGTCTAGAAGATGACCAACTCAAACTGTGCAGCAACAGATAAGCAATCGTCTCTGACTTTACATCTACAAGGTGGACCAACTAGGTAGGAGTGTGTAATAGAGTGGACAGTGAGTGGACACGGTATTTAAAAACTCCAGGCGTTGCTGTGTCTGATCCACTCATACCAGCACAACACACACTAACACACCACCACCATGTTATTGTTGCTGCAGTGCTGAGAATCATCCACCACCTAAATAATTCCTGCTCTGTGGTGGTCCTGTGGGGGTCCTGACTATTGAAGAACAGGGTGATACCAGCTAAAACAAGCATGCAGAGGAACAGATGGACTACAGTCAATAATTGTAGAACTACAAAGTGCTTCTATATGGTAAGTGGAGCTGATAAAAAGGACAGTGAGTATAGAAACAAGGAGGTGGTTTTAATGTTATGGCTGATCAGTGTACCTGTCTTGGCCAGTTTTATGTGATATGTAGGGTCATACAGCTGTGCTGGGTTTCGGCCCTTTAGGACCAGGACTGTTCACCTCTGCCTTATACAAAAGTGAAAAGCTTGAGTGTTCATGGTTAGACATTTGTGGAGATAAAGAATGTTGGGTTGTTGTCGAACTCAGGCTTGTTGATGGTGGGAAAGGTGGGCACTGATGGCCTTAGAAAGCCCTCATGGCTGTGCTACCTTCTAGTTGTCTCTAATAGTTATGCTGTAATAATTAGTGGTGCCGGAGTTTCAGGTTATATGCACAATTGACTTCTTATCAATGATTGTGTTTATATTATATTATGACTACATCATTTAGCCAGGGCGGCATGGTGACCACTGAGTAACTGTTACTCTAATCTGACCACATTTTTCAGTAACGAGTAATCTAACGCGTTACTATTTCCAATCCAGTAATCAGATTAAAGTTACTTATCCAAGTTACTGTGCGTTACTATTTTTGTCATTTTCCTTAGTGAAAAGATATTTTAGCTTTCTTCTTGGCAGGGCGGAGCCAGGGGGGTGGCCAGTGGTTGCCATGGCCACCATAAAGTAATCTTCGGCCACCCCTCTGGCCCCCCCCCACCACCGCTTTGCCGGCAATTGTTTTGCGGAAGCATTTCTGCACGCAGGAGCAGCGCACCTCAGATGAGTAGTTCTTCACCAAAACAGTGCAGTAATACACTCAACATAAATGTCAACCACCAACACAATTACAGAAGTACAGTAGTACTATTTAGTAGTATTCGTGGCGCGCTACGAGTAAAAACGCCAGCTGGCTCTGCGCATTCCAGTGTTGCCAGATTGGGCGATTATCTGCCAAATTCGGCGGATTTTGTTGGAAAACAATTTAATAGCAGGTAAATAACACTTCTATTTAAAAGAAAATCTTCCGTTTTAAGAAGCTCCAGCATTGTAGAAGGCTATTAAAAGTAAAGTCAATTTTCAATGCTGATTTAGCGTAATAGTGTTGGTCAGTCTGTATCATATTCTTGAAAGAAAATTTAAATTTGTTTTCCATGCATTCACACTAGCATGTTCTGGGATTCAATTGAGTCTCATTAGTACACACAAGTTGGCAGCCAAATGATAAAGTATTGCAAAGGAATATCTTTGAAATATTCCGCATTATATAACTAATAAAGTAACTTGTAATCTAACTTAGTTACTTTTAAAATCAAGTAATCCATAAAGTAACTAAGTTACTTTTTAAAGGAGTAATCAGTAATCAGTAATCAGATTACTTTTTCAAGGTAACTATGCCATCACTGATGGTGACTAAGTGGGTAGCACTGTCGCCTCACAGCAAAAAGGTACTGGGTTCAATCCCCAGGTGGGGTGGTCCAGGTCCTTTCTGTGTGGAGTTTGCCCTGTTCTCCCCGTGTCTGCGTGGGTTTACTCCCACAGTCCAAAGACATGCAAGAGAGGTAAATTGGAGATACAAAATTGTCCATGACTGTGTTTGATATAACCTGTGTAATGAGTAACTAACTACCGTTCCTGTCATAAATGTAACCAAAGTGTAAATTTAGCCCAAGGTGGTTTTGAATGTGTACCTTTTTACCCACCTGAGGTTAAAGCCCTCGGGTCTGAGGCTGCCATGCCAACAATGCTGTCCCTGCTGTGATGCTGGATGTAATCAAATTACATTCATTATGGGTTTTAATGATTTGTAATAATTAATTTTATATGTATCTCTTTAATGTTACATGCCCACCTGCCATGGAGATAAACTATCTGTGTGTGTGAGTGTAAACCCACTGGTTGTAGACACAAGACCAGCCCACGCGTGCTTACGATCACCATTGTAGGGAGACTTGAGAAATCAAGTATGTGGTGCCATCTAGTGGTCTGTGCATAGTTACACCGTTGACACTGTCATATTAAGGTAAAATAAAACATGACCTCTGTAACTTAGTTACTTTTAAAATCAAGTAATCCATAAAGTAACTAAGTTACTTTTTAAAGGAGTAATCAGTAATCAGATTACTTTTTCAAGGTAACTATATGCCATCACTGCATACAAGTACTTTCTTACTGGACTATTTTTACTTCTGTAACTTGATACTTTTACATAAATCTGTACGTCTTACTCACTACATTTTCAAAACACGCCCGTTACATTAGCTTTTATGAATGTATTTATTTATCTACTTTATCTATCTATTAATTTTCCTTTGAGTTCTCAAACTATGGTATTCGTACCACTAGTATAACGCCGTCTCCCTCTGAATGATGAATGTCTCAAAAACCTTACAATCAAGGCTCCTAACAGGACCTGTTAGAAAAGAGAGAATAAGGGGGAATATTTCCAGATCAGTAAAAACTGAGGTGATTTGCTGCTTTCACTGCTTATCCCAAGCAGTGATAAGGCAGGAAAGAAAAAAGGTGGACAGTTCCTAATTCGAGTGGTGCATCAGAAGTGGTGCATCATCACTGTTGAATTTGAATAGTACTTGTGTCATTCCTGCAATTCGGTTCCTTCTGCATCACCACCAGTACATTATAAAGTCACTTAAAACTATTCAGCATAATGCATTCTACTCCCAAAACTAATAGTATACACTTAACACTGGCTGTATTAATTATGCACTATAAGTTTTTCATGTCCCTAGACAATTGAATTCTATTTCTGTCATGAATATAAGAGGTACATGATATGGCTGTAAGTATTTGGACACCTAACCATGAGCTTGTTGGACATCCCATTTCTAAAAGAAATGGTATTAAAATGGAGTGAGCTTTATGTGATCTTTTCAGCTAAAGAGAAGTGTGTCTGTGGGAATTTGCGCACATTTGGTCAATAGAATGTTTTTATGGCTTGGCACTGATGTTGATCAAGAAAGTCTGAACTGATGTTTCAGTTGAACTCTGGAGTTTTTTTTTTTTTAACCAAGCTTTTCTTCATGTCCTTAAGTACATTACTTACTAAATACATTTAGTAGCATAGACTGTTATAACGCTATACCGTTATACTGCTTAAGTAAAATTTTATTTATCAGATTAGTAGTACTTTTACTATTCACTCACACACTTTCTGTCTGGAGTTTGCATGTTCTCCCCATGTCTGCTTGGGTTTCTTCCAGGAGCTCCTGTTTCCTCCCACAGTCAAAAGGTGAGGTGAATTGGAGATACTAAATTGTCCATGGCTGTGTTTGACATTAAACTTGTGAACTGATGAATCTTGTGTAAACAGTAACTACCGTTTCTGTCATGTATGTAACCAAAGTGTGTAAAACATGACGTTAAAATCCTAATAAATAAATAATTTAAGCAAAGAACTTGGGCACTTCTGCACCTCTGCAGGAGGAATGCAATCACAAGCCTAAAAGAATAAAATTACAAAACAATGCAGAACATGGCTAAAAGTGATGTATAGTGAGTTTGCAGCCACCATATTTTGAATATTTACATATGTTGGGTGTTTGTGAGACTGATGGAAATTGATATGACATGTTTTTCTTTTTGGCTTCATAGCCACATATGTATAGTCGTGGGGATAGCCATAATTGGAAAATGTTGTTTGATGCCAGAGCTTTGGAAAAAAAAAATCCTCAAACCATTCCTGAACCATTTTTGCTTTGTGGCAGGGCACATTATCCTGCTGAAAGAAGCCACAGCCATCAGGGAATACCGTTTCCATTAAAGGGTGTACATGGTCTGCACAATGCTTAGGTAGGTGGTACGTGTCAAAGTAACATCCACATGGACCACCGGCTTGCCTTCTTCCCATAGTGCATCCTGGTGCCACGTGATGTAAAAGAACACATGATTCATCAGACCATTGCTCCACGGTCCAGTTCCGATGCCCACGTGCCCATTGTTGGTGCATTTCGGCGGTGGACAGGGGTCAGCATGGGCACCCTGACTGGTCTGCGACTATGCAGCCCCATCACAACAAACTGCGATGCACTGTGTATTCCGACACCTTTCTATCAGAACCAGCATTAACTTCTTCAGCAATTTGAGCTACAGTAACTCGTCTGTTGGATCGGACAGCCTTTCAGCCTTTCCCCATGTGCATCAGTGAGCCTTGGTCACCCATGACCCTGTCGTCGGTTTACCACTCTTCCTTCCTTGGACCACTCTTGATAGATACTGGTCACTGCAGACCGGGAACACTCCACAAGAGCTGGAGTTTTGGAGATGCTCTGATCCAGTCGTCTAGCCATCACAGTTTGGGGCTTGTCAAACTCGCTCAAATCCTTACGCTTGCCCATTTTCCTGCTTCTAACACATCAACTTTGCGGATAAAATGTTCACTTGCTGCCTAATATATCCCACCCAATAACAGGTGCCGTGATGAAGAGATAATCAGTGTAATTCACTTCACCTATATATATCATCTAATCAAAAACTTAATTAGACCTGTTGCTGTGACACTCAGTGTCAAATTATAATCAGGTGCATCATGTTTGCTTTAATTGTCCTTGAGACATTTCAAGAACTCATTTAGAGTCAACCTGTTGCCGTTTAAAATAATCTCTTATTCTGATTACTGAGTTTTGTTGATTATGAAGTTTGATTTGAATGACACTCATGACCAAAAACACTTTTAAGACCCTTTGAAACATAGACTGTGAGCCAGGGCTTCTTAATCAACATCAGTGTCTGACCACACACATACTATTTTCACTGAATAAGCAATTTTTCACAGACACTCTAAAATCTTGTAGAAAACCTTCCAAGACTAAAGACACAAAATGTGAGAGGGGAATTTATGAGCCTTTGATTTTGGAAAAGTCAAGGTCAGCTTTGACCATAGTGTATATTGTATATACTACTCCCATACTATATTACTAATAACAGTTAAGCTAAAATTAAGCTTCTAAGACATTATACAAATACCAGAACATATACAGTGTATCACAAAAGTGAGTACACCCCTCACATTTCTGCAAATATTTCATTATATCTTTTCATGGGACAACACTATAGACATGAAACTTGGATATAACTTAGAGTAGTCAGTGTCCAGCTTGTATAACAGTGTAGATTTACTGTCTTCTGAAAATAACTCAACACACAGCCATTAATGTCTAAATGGCTGGCAACATAAGTGAGTACACCCCACAGTGAACATGTCCAAATTGTGCCCAAAGTGTCAATATTTTGTGTGACCACCATTATTATCCAGCACTGCCTTAACCCTCCTGGGCATGGAGTTCACCAGAGCTGCACAGGTTGCTACTGGAATCCTCTTCCACTCCTCCATGATGACATCACGGAGCTGGTGGATGTTAGACACCTTGAACTCCTCCACCTTCCACTTGAGGATGCGCCACAGGTGCTCAATTGGGTTTAGTCCATCACCTTTACCTTCAGCTTCCTCAGCAAGGCAGTTGTCATCTTGGAGGTTGTGTTTGGGGTCGTTATCCTGTTGGAAAACTGCCATGAGGCCCAGTTTTCGAAGGGAGGGGATCATGCTCTGTTTCAGAATGTCACAGTACATGTTGAAATTCATGTTTCCCTCAATGAACTGCAGCTCCCCAGTGCCAGCAACACTCATGCAGCCCAAGACCATGATGCTACCACCACCATGCTTGACTGTAGGCAAGAAACAGTTGTCTTGGTACTTCTCACCAGGGCGCCGCCACACATGCTGGACACCATCTGAGCCAAACAAGTTTATCTTGGTCTCGTCAGACCACAGGGCATTCCAGTAATCCATGTTCTTGGACTGCTTGTTTTCAGCAAACTGTTTGCTGGCTTTCTTGTGCGTCAGCTTCCTTCTGGGATGACGACCATGCAGACCGAGTTGATGCAGTGTGCGGCGTATGGTCTGAGCACTGACAGGCTGACCTCCCACGTCTTCAACCTCTGCAGCAATGCTGGCAGCACTCATGTGTCTATTTTTTAAAGCCAACCTCTGGATATGATGCCGAACACGTGGACTCAACTTCTTTGGTCGACCCTGGCGAAGCCTGTTCCGAGTGGAACCTGTCCTGGAAAACCGCTGTATGACCTTGGCCACCATGCTGTAGCTCAGTTTCAGGGTGTTAGCAATCTTCTTATAGCCCAGGCCATCTTTGTGGAGAGCAACAATTCTATTTCTCACATCCTCAGAGAGTTCTTTGCCATGAGGTGCCATGTTGAATATCCAGTGGCCAGTATGAGAGAATTGTACCCAAAACACCAAATTTAACAGCCCTGCTCCCCATTTACACCTGGGACCTTGACACATGACACCAGGGAGGGACAACGACACATTTGGGCACAATTTGGACATGTTCACTGTGGGGTGTACTCACTTATGTTGCCAGCTATTTAGACATTAATGGCTGTGTGTTGAGTTATTTTCAGAAGACAGTAAATCTACACTGCTATACAAGCTGTACACTGACTACTCTAAATTATATCCAAGTTTCATGTCTATAGTGTTGTCCCATGAAAAGATATAATGAAATATTTGCAGAAATGTGAGGGGTGTACTCACTTTTGTGATACACTGTATACTTAACACTGATATTTTATACATCCAACTTAGCTTGATTAAAAAAAACCAGCCACCTCCAGGTTCCCAGACTAGACTCAGCCGCTCGTCTGTGTGCTTCAATGTTACATCAGACAGCGTTTCATAATCAGTGTCAGTTAGCAGTTGGATCACGTGCTTGTTTATATTTACATGAAAGAACAGGGTGGAAGGAAATGAACAGACGGTATATTGTCTGTATCAAAATAACCTCCCATCTGATTTTCAGCAAGGAACAGTGTATGCCAGTGACATTTAAAGAAAATAAACATCAAATCCTATGTATCAGATAAGTGTCTCAATAGGGGTTAAAATAACCATAAAGTGAATTAAATAATGTAGGACATTGTTTATAGTGGCCAAATCCGATGAATAAACAAATTATAAGCATGATATTTCCAGGGGAGGGCATTCTTCTCAATATTATTTTCAATTTAAGGTTAACAAACATTTGTCTTATTTTTTGGGTTTTCTCCAGTCTTCTCATCTCCTTATTTTTTTACCTTATTTATACACCGATCAGCCATAACATTAAAACCACCTCCTTGTTTCTGCACTTACTGTCCATTTTATCAGCTCCATTTACCATATAAAAGCACTTTGTAGTTCTACAATTACTGACTGTAGTCCATCTGTATCTCTGCATGCTTTGTTAGCCAATGGTCATGATTCTCCCAGGACCACTACAGAGTAGGTATTATTTGGGTGGTGGATTATTCTTAGCACTGCAGTGACACAGACATGGTGGTGGTGTGTTAGTGTGTGTTGTGCTGGCATGAGTGGATAAGACACAGCAATGCTGCTGGAGTTTTTAAACACCTCACTGTCACTGCTGGACTGAGAATAGTCTACCAACCAAAAATATATGCAGACAAAAGCGCCCCATGGGCAGCGTCCTGTGACCACTGATGAAGCTCTCAAAGATGACCAACTCAAACAGCAGCAATAGATGAGTGATCGTCTCTGACTTTACATCTACAAGGTGAACCAACTAGGTAGGAGTGTCTAATAGAGTGGACAGTGAGTGGACACAGTATATAAAAACTCCAGCAGCGCTGCTGTGTCTGATCCACTCATACCAGCACAACACACACTAACACACCATCACCATGTCAGTGTCACTGCAGTGCTGAGAATGATCCACCACCTAAATAATACCTGCTCTGTGGTGGTCCTGTGGGGGTCCTGACCATTAAAGAACAGAGTAAAAACAGGTTAAGAAGTATGTAGAGAAATCTGTATGTACAGTCAGTAATTGTACAACTGCAAAGTGCTTCTATATGGTAAGTGGAGCTGATAAAATAGACAGTGTAAAAACAAGAAGGTGGTTTTAATGTTATGGCTGATCAGGGTATCTTAATAAAATAGGTCATGGATGATCAATTAAGTTCCTGTACACTTTGGCATCTCAGTACCAGATTTTATGTTAGAAATAAAATACAGGATAATGTAAAATGTTTCTGTAAATCTAGAGAAGCCAATCGCATGTTTTAGAAGTTTTAGATGTTTGAGAAGCAAACCCACAAAACTGAGTACAATGCTACTTGTTTCACATGATCAAAAGAGACAAATATTTTATTAACTTATAATTCAATTGATAATATAATCAATTAATGTACCTGTGCAAACATGAAAAGAACATGTAAAACTCCTTACAGACAGTAATATCCATTCCAATAAACAATAAACATCCATTCCTGCATTTCAGGCCTGCAACACATTCAACAGCATTTACCACTTTGTAATGTTGCCATTCCTTTTCCCCACACTTAAAAGACGTTTTGAAGGCAGCACATGTTGCTCTAAGATCTCAATGTACTTTTCTGCAATAATGCTGCAATCACAGAAGTGTAAATGACCTTTGCCAAGGGCACTGACACAGCCCCATACCAAAAAGACCTGGAATGCTGATTCATCTGACCACAATACACGTTTCCACTGTGTGATGGTTCATCCTAAATGCCTCAGAGCCCAGAGAAGTCGATGCCACGTCTGGACATGGTTAACATAAGGCTTCTTTTTTGCACAGTAAAGTTTTAAGTGGCATTTGTGCATGTAACTCTGTATTGTAGTGCTTGACAAAAGTTTGCCAAAGTAATCCCTCACCCATGTGGTTATATCAGCTATTGTTGAGTGGCAGTTTTTGATGCAGTGGCGTCTGAGAGATTGAAGATCATGGGCGTTCAGCTTAAGCTTGCGCCCAGTAGCATAACTAGAAGCTCATGGGCCCCAGTGCAAAAAAAAAAACAATCTGGGGCCCCTCAACAAATTTCATTTCACATATTATATACAGTATATATTCGAGTAAACTCACTGTATATTTTGATTACTTGTATTCTGATATTGTCTTTCAGTTATTTTAATATTTCACTTAACGAAATTATTGTCGTGTTTTTACTTTTGTTATCGCCGCACTTTACCACTAGCATTAGCCACTTGCTAATAGAGGGTCATATACAAAACTAACTGCAGAACGCACATATATAAGCTGGGTGCTGCTTTCTGATTGGCTAAGCTGAATGTCACTCGCACAATGCCACTACAATATTGTAATATAATAATAATGACCCGGCGAGTGCAGCCAATGAGTGCGGTGGGGCTTGAGTACATGTCGTGTTACACCCCTGTAGTTACGCCCCTGTAGTTACGCCCCTGCTTGCGCCCTTGGCCTTTACACACTGAAATTCCCTCCGATTCCTTGAATCGTTTAATGATATTATGTACTGTAGAAAGAGAAATATGCAAATCCCTTCCAATCTTTCTTTGAGGTACATTGTTTTTAAAGATTTTAATAATTTTCTCACGCAATTGTTGACAAACTGGAGATTTTCTCTTAGTTTTTTCACCTCATTATTAGCCCTAAATTGCCTCTGTCCCAACTTTTTTTTTGGAATGTTTTGCAGACCTGAAATGCAGGAATGGAGGTATATTAACAAATGAAATTAAGTTAAGTGGACACAACATGAAATATCTTGGGTTCAAACTGTCTGCAATTACATAAAAATCACATAAAGTAAATGTAAGGAACTCTGCATTTTTATTTTATTTGCATTTTCCATACTGTCCCAACTTTTTCTGATTTGGGGTTGTAAATAAAATTGCATTTGTATGATGATGTAGTAATCACATGACAAAAACAAAGATGAAATACATCACAGACACACACAGACATACTGTTCTGAAAAAAACCTGTCTGCATATATATCACCTTCTTGCAACAGATCTGTCATCCACCAGTTTGTTTTAGTATATCAGCATGCTAACATCCTGTACAGCACCTGTTATTTTGAAGCACCTCTATAGAATGCAAAAGTCCCTCTCAGAGGAAGGTTGCACAAGTCTGTTTCCAGTGGCATGAGGTTCATGGTTGTTGTATACTTGGTTGTTTACAGAGCAGCAGGGCTAATATTGAGAAACAGCACATTCACAACAGAGGGCAAGAGCAAAGACTTTTTGACTGTTTTTATTTTGGCTGACCATGATCATGACATTCTACATTTCTAGATTTCAAGACATAATTCAGAGGTTTATATAAGATAATAATAATAATAAGAAGAAGAAAAGCAATAGTAAGAACATCTGAAGGTGACTGGTGGGTCACAGTAGAATTGTTATACATTTGAATAACCTGAACATGATGAACCGATTTAAAGGTTCATGGAATAAATACATGACAAGTTGTAAACAAACTTGAGCTATGAGTTATGTATCACCTCACCTGACATGCTGTTTAACAACCAATTGAGCTCTATGAGTGCATCTAGCTGGTCACATGGGGCTTGTTTGGCTAGATCACCCTGCTTTACTGCTCCCACAGATGGAGCGCTGGGATGGAGGGGGGCTGTGTTGCTAAGTTTGGAATGTGACTAACTAAGTGGGTTGGACAAGAGGGGGCATGCTTTCTCAGAATCAAGCTTGACAAACAAGTGGAGGATGAAGCTTGCCACAGCCACCTCATGGATCAAATGACACAAGCAGCCGGCTGGTATATAAGCTAAGAGGGTGGCCTACTGGACTGGCAGATCAAAATAAACCTGGACAAGAACAGAATCAGAAGCTCTTAACGGAAAACTCAGAGACTGCTAAAGAGGAAACAACCACTCTACCTCAGAGAATAAAACATGGATATTCAGACTGGCCAAGTAGTGAGGGCTGTGGGTCCTATGGAGAATCTGGAGAAGCAGCTGAGCTGTCCTATCTGCCTGGACATGTTCACCAAGCCCGTGGTCATCCTTCCCTGCCAGCACAACCTTTGCCGTAGCTGTGCTAATGACCTCTACGACTCCCGCAACCCCTACCACTTTTCAGGAGGCATCTTCCGCTGCCCAACCTGCAGATTTGAGGTGGTGCTGGACCGCCACGGTGTCTATGGCTTGCAGAGAAATCTCCTTGTGGAGAACATCATCGATATCTACAAGCAACAGCTGGAGAACAGTGGTGGTGGTGGCGGCGATGGTCTTGAGCCTCCCCTAAAGACCAAGAATTCCAAGGAGCCAATGTGCCAGGAGCATGAGGACGAAAGAATCAACATTTACTGCATAACCTGCCAGGTTCCCACATGCTCCATGTGCAAGGTATTCGGACAACACAAGGACTGCAAGGTATCCCCGCTAAAGAGTATCTATGAAACCCAGAAAACTGAGCTCCAAAATTCAATTGACCTGCTCGCAGCAAGCAACAGCTGTGTCCAAGCCATGCTAGCACAGATGGAGGTCGCTTGCAAGACTGTGGAGGAGAACAGCCAGCAGCAGAAGCAGAAGCTGTCAGAGAAATTTGACCTACTCTATGCAGTTCTGGAGGAGCGAAAGGCCCATCTGCTGGAGCAGATCACCCAGGAACAAGATGAAAAGGTAGCAGTGGTGCAGTCACTTGTTGAGCAGTACAAAGAACAGTTACAGGTCAGCAGAACACTGCTGGACCAAGCCACACAAAGTTTGGAGAATAACAGCGTAGCTGAGTTTCTTATCAGCGCCAAGCAGCTTATTGCCAACGCCAAGGACACTGCCAAGAACTCACATTTACAGAGGCCTGAGCCAGGATTTGAGAAGATGGACCACCTTACGCTGTTCACAGATGAAGTAGAGGCCATGCTTGCAAAAATGGACTTTGGTGCACAAGATGATGAGGAGGATGATGATGATGATGATGAGGACTTTGAAGAGGCAGAAGAGGAAGAGTAATAGGCATAAGACTAATATCTGAGAAAGAGAATAAAAAGACAAAGAGCCCTGGCTAGTACAGGACGAGTAAAGCTGCTTTTTAAAACTGTGAAGAGCATGTGCAATCTTAAAGCAGTTTTTGTTGTTTTTTTACCAAGACAATTTGCACCATTTCCACTTTTCCACTTCACTTTTATACTTTTGTATTTATATGAATGTGAGTAAATTCCTTTATTGTAGATGACAGGGTTTACACTTGACTATACTATATAGATTAAATAAGTCAAAACTAGATTTACAAGCTGTAGAATACAGTTGGATTTAGTTTTTGTGTGTCCGTCAAAATGCTTGAATACTTGAAATGATGACGTTGAGTTGGTAATTACTGTAAAATTGTCATTGAAAAATTCAATAGGAATAAAAATGTTTACCAACAGAATCACTTTTGTATTGTTTGTCACCTCTATACACCTACTGTAGCTACAACTTTTCATACCGACATTATTAGAAAAGTCTAAATGTTCTTTAATTGTCGTGCTTCACTGCATGACGTTCAAGAGAGACTATTTTTGCAGGGTGAGAATGAAAGAAGCCACAAAGCTCCAGGAATAACCCAAAGTATGTTTGGCCTCAGGTTTCTATTCACAGTACAGCTGCCAGCACACATGCCTGCCAGTGCTTTGAGGCCAGGGTCAACACTGATTTAGCCATCAGCTACAGATAGTTGCTAGGATGTTACATAAACTTTAAACAAATGTATGATAAAAATTAAGAGCTAAACATCAATAATTGTTCAGTCAATATTCCCATATTGGCTGTAAAGTACAATGCTTTATTCATTCATTCATTGTCTATTTACCACCGCTTTATACTGGCCAAGGTTGTGGTGAGTCAGATTTATTTGGCCAAAAGGCAGGAAACACCCCAGACGGATTGCCAGTCCAACATAGGGCAGACACACACACATTCACAAACACACTTACACTTAAGGCAATTTAGTAATTTCAATTGGCCTGACTGCATGTCTTTGGACTTGTGGAAGGAAACCGAAGCACCTGGAGGAAACCCACACAGACACATTGAGAACATGCAAACTTCACACAAAAAGCCTTGGTGCACTTTAACTTACTATTATTAATAAATTAATTATTATTATTCATTCATTTATTTATAAATTTATTTGAATTATTTGTTTTGATTTCATCAGCCGAAAAAAAAAAAACCTATCAAGCAAATGTGTTGCACAAAAAAACAGCCTGTCTACTCTTTTGAAGAAGTTGCACCAGATTTTCAGATTTTGGAATGTGTCTTGTGTTTTTGTGCTAATCTATTCAAAAGGACATTTGTAAGGTCAGACACTTGTGTAAAACATGGTTTGCAATCTATGCTCCAATTAATCCCAAAGGTGGACAGTGGGGTTGAGGTTAGGGCTCAGTGCAGGCCACTGAAGTGCATCCTTATTAAACCCATAAAGCTATACATTTATGGACATTGCTTTGTGCACATGTGCTGTTCTGTTGGAACAGAAACATATAATTGTTTATATATATAAGAAAAGAGGGCAGGGAAGATTAGCAGGGAAGCAGACTCTTCACACCCCGGTCACTAATTTTTTCAGAGGTTCTCATCTCAGCGTAGACCGAGAGTGAGAGCATTAAAGACTCGAACAAACCGCCACCTCCACAGCTTCTTTCCCCAGGCAATCAGCTTACCAAGGACTACTCCCACATCTCTCCGTTTAATAAATGCACATGGTTTTCACACGAGCTTCCCGCATTTTTCCCTTATACAGTTAATTCACATATGCACCTTACCTACTTGTAAATAATCTCTATTGCACACATTTTTATCGCTGGTATATTGTCTATTTTATTCTATGTTTATATATAATATACCTTTCTATTTTTTACTTAGCCTGTCAGTGTACTGTACTGTACATCCTCATTGCACACTTTGCCTGATGTTGTACTGTTCATGCTGCTGCTATATTGTTTATTATATATTTAGATATAGTATGTATGTTGACACCTGCACCAAAAGAAATTCCTTGTACATCTGGTACTTGGCGAATAATAAAGACTCATATATATATATATATATATATATACCCTCCGTGTAGTTCTCTGATTTTTGCTCATCGTTCTCATGATAATTTTGACCCCACGGGATGAGATCTTGCGTGGGGCCCCAGATCGAGGGAGATTATCAATGGTCTTGTATGTCTTCTATTTTCTTACAATTGCTCCCACAGTTGATTTATTCACACCAACCTGCTTGCCTATTGTAGATTCACTCTTCCCAGCCTGGTGCAGGTCTACAAATTTCTTCCTGGTGTCCTTCGACAGCTCTTTGGTCTTGGCCATGGTTGAGTTTGGAGTCTGACTGTTTGAGGCTGTGGACAGGTGTCTTTTATACAGATAACGAGGTCAAACAGGTGCCATTAATACAGGTAACGAGTGGAGGACAGAAGAGCTTCTTAAAGAAGAAATTACAGGTCTGTGAGAGCCAGAAATCTTGCTTGTTTGTGGGTGACCAAATACTTATTTTCCACCATAATTTACAAATAAATTCTTTAAAAATCCTACAATGTGATTTCCTGGATTGTTTTTCTCATTTTGTCTCTCATAGTTGAAGTGTATCTATGATGAAAATTACAGACCACTATCATCTTTCTAAGTAGGAGAACTTGCACAATCAGTGGCTGACTAAATACTTTTTGGCCCCACTGTATATATATATACTATCCATATAGTGGCTCAGGACCAAATCTAGCTTACATAAGTGAGACATATAGTTCTTACACGTATTACAATAAGGTTTTCCTGAAATTCAGTGTCACTTCGTTAATTGAGTGCAACTAGTCACTGTATAGCTGTCCCCTTCTGTTACTCTTTCCATGACAGCTGACATCTATTCACTGACTATTTATGTTTGGATAGTCTTGAGTTACCCATGAACCCAGTGTCATGTGGTCCAAAGACTGGAAGCTGGAACTGGAACCAGACATCTATAAAGCTATAAAGTACATTTTTAGGATTTATACTGTCATTGCCAATAAATGATGATGCTAAATATATAATCCAATAATACAATATGTACAGTAACAGTAGAACAATACTAAACTAAATACAATACTACGATACATTACTAAAATATTATTTTTCAAACATGATAATTGAGGTGTCTGTATTTTTATTATAGGAGAAACAAGTAGACATTTTTTTTGTTGTTGTTAAAATGTTCCATAGTTTAAAGCAAACAACACAAGTAAAATTGTATATATAATTTACATACTACACATGGGCTTGCTACAGAAAAAAAGAACATGTCTGCATGACCCTGAAGCTGTGCGCACTGCGCAGGGAAGGATTAACTAGAGAGATAACACTAAGGCGGCTACTTTTTCAGAGCTGCTCTGTACTTGCTGCCCCCTCCTGAGGACATCACACCTAGGATATATTTTGACAGCCTGGAAACAGAACCAAATTAAATACATATATTATTTTTTTCTGTTTTCTTTTTGGTTTTTTTTGTTTACTTCACTTTTTCATTTTACTCTTACATTACATTCTTTATTGCACTAAAAACAAACAAAAAAACTTACAAAAGTACGAAGAAAAGATTTCCAGCATTTTTAAAGATTAACCTAATTGTAGTTTGTAAATATAAATAATTTAGAATTTGATGCCTTTAACACACTCAAAAAAGTTGATACAGGGGTATGTCTACCACTTTTAATTGTTCGGAAACTGCAGTCCATATATAAGAGATGGTGCTGGTCAGAAGCCAGAAAGATAGTGAAGGTCATCCTAACAATGGTCACTTTACTCAGTCTGGGAAGCTTTTTCACTCCCTGAAGGCCAAGACAGATAGGATGAGAAGGAGCGTTTTGCTGCAAGCTATTTGGGCACTCAGAACACCCAAATATATAAGTTGGGACAGGGGCATGTCTACCACTGTACTTCATCTTTATATTTATTACACTTTTTAATTGTTTGGAAACTGAGGATAACTGTTGTTGTTTTGCAGGTGGAATGTTTGCCCATTCTTGATTGATACCATATGGTCAATAGTCATTGTGGTCACCACTGTTGTGGTGGCCATTGTCTGATTTTTCTCTTTGTGATGCACCAAAAATTATCTATGGAAAACAAATGTGGACTGCAGGCAGGTCAGTCAAGCACACACTTGGTGTCATTCAAGCCCCGCTATTGTGCAGAGTGGACAGAATGGGGCCCAGTATTGTCTTACATATATAACCATGTAATAATGTGGTATTGCTTCCACTTTGCATAACAGAGGTTTAGATTGCATTTTATGATGCAGCAGTACACTGTGTGACACACTAGCATACTACCTGCTTTGCTACTGTATCACCTTTTTTTAATCCACAAGGGCAAGATAAAGAGAACTTTGGTTCTTCAATAAACATTATGACCACTGACAGGTGAAGTGAATAACACTGATTATCTCTTCATCATGGCACCTGTTAGTGGGTGGGATGGGCCAAATTGTGATGGCTAGACGACTGGGAGCATCTCCAAAACTGCAGCTCTTGTGGTGTGTTCTTTGTCTCTATCAAAAGTATCTATCAAAAATGGTCCAAGGAAGGACCAGTGGTAAACCGGTGACAGGGTCATGGGCGGCCAAGGCTCACTGATGCACGTGGGGAGCGAAGGCTGGCCCGTGTGGTCCGATCCGCCAGACGAGCTACTGTAGCTCAAATTGCTGAAGAAGTTAATGCTGGTTCTTATAGAAAGGTGTCAGACTCCATGTCTCAGGGCTGTTTGGGCAGCAAAAGAGGGACCAACACAATATTACGAAGGTGGTCATAATGTTATGCCTAATCAGTGTATAGATAGTTACGTTAAATTAGGTGCAGGGGTTGATTTAAAGTTTATTCAAAAGAAAAACACACTCAGCATTAAACTATGCCTCCTCCACCTGCCAGACCAAACTAAGCATGACAGGTGATAATTAAGCTATAGTAACTAAGTTGTAAATCTTTTGCAATGAAATTGTTCAATTTCTAACAATTTATATCAACATTTACTGTATATATTTTATAATATCATGGCTAGAAATGTAAAGCAAATGGTCTGCATACTTAACAGATCCAGAAAATTATGCTGTATTTATTATAATGCAGAAATAATATAATGTATTTTACAACACCAATTCCAATGAAGTTGGGACGTTGTGTAAAACATAAATAAAAACAGAATACGATGATTTGCAAATCCTTTTCAACCCATATTCAATTGAATACACTACAAAGACAAGATATTTAATGTTCAAATGGATAAACTTTATTGTTTTTTTGCAAATATTCACTCATTTTGAATTTGATGCCTGCAACACATTCCAAAAAAGTTGGGACAGGGGCATGTTTATCCGTTTGAACATTAAATATCTTGTCTTTGTAGTGTATTCAATTGAATATGGGTTGAAAAGGATTTGCAAATCATCGTATTCTGTTTTTATTTATGTTTTACACAATGTCCCAACTTTATTGGAATTGGGGTTGTACAATGCTTGTATACTATTATATAAATCTTTTAGAAAACAAAACAATCCTGAATAATGAAAAATACATGAAGGTAAAATAAGTTCTATGTTTAGGGCTTTTGTTGTTTTATCTTTTAAATATTTCTTCAGCAGCTGCTTCAGTGACAGACCTGGTTATGTGAAATACTCAGCCTATGCAGATGCTTCACATAGTTTTTTTAAATACAGATGGTATATGTGAGCTGCATAGCACAAACAACAGCTATCACATTTCCAACATGTTACTGGATGTTCTGGCAGCTGGGCAAGTTTAGCAAACCAGTAAAATGTCTAAGATCTAGGGCACAAAAATTAATCTGTGCCAGACCTCCCAAACCACCCCCTTACCTAACCTCTCTAATGTCTTAAATGTTTTTTTTGTTAGAAATACAAGTATATTTTCCCTTAAATCTTAAATTATAGAATAGATAATATTGTAATAAACAATAATAAACAACAATACACAGTAGTACTGTACATAAAAAAACATCACATTTCAGTACAGTATGTGTGTTGTACCATACACCATAATACATTTCCTTCATTTTTATAAAAATGTATCTACCAGAAACAACAATAACGCTCATATTTCTCTCTTATTTCCTTCTTTATTTTAAGTGTTGTATTTTGTAGGTGTAATTGCACGAAAGAATAACTTCCTTCTTCTCTCTCACTAACTGTCCCCTCTGTCTGATACACAGTGACAGCTACTGGCAGGAGTAATTATACAACAACGAATAGTAATATATTTGTTCATTTTCTCACCACTGCGCTTTCTCTGCACATTCTTTGGGGCCATTTTAATATAGAATTGTACAAAATATAAAGAAAACACTGAAAAAACACCATCCACTGTCCGAATGTTCACTCATGGTATATATATATATATATATAAAGAGAGAGAGAGAGACGCTCGGTGTTTTGCGAATTTTAGTTCGTAATCTGAAATTTGTTCGTACGTTAAGTTGAAAAGGATTGTACGTAACCCAAAATGTTTGTATGGTAAACCGTTCGTAACTCAAGGGTCTACTGTATGTGGATTCCTGACTATTAACTTGTTGGATATATCATGTCAAAACCATGGGCTTTAATATGATGTTGGCCTTTTTTGTGACTATAACAGCCTCCACTCTTAGGAGAGCTGTCCACATTTATTTTACCATATTCAATCAAATCAAAGTTTATTTGTCACATACATAGTCATACGTGGTAAACTGCCTGTGAAATGCTTTGGTAACTGCTCGGCCACATGAGTAGTTAAGTAAAATGTAAAAATGTGTACTCAAGTTCAGAAATGTAGAAATAGAAAAAAAAGAAGTAAATTAAAAGTTGATATAGAAAATAAATACAAATAAATGTGCAAAAATAAAATGTGGAAAAAATGAATGTAATGCTGTGCATCACACTGTCTAATTAGTATGGTTGGGTGTTTTGTTCTCTGTATGCATTAGCTCTAGTCCTAGTTGCATTAGTTCTAGTCCTAGTTAAAAAAGCCCCTTCTCATCCTATCTGTCTTGGCCTTCAGGGAGCAAAAAAGCTTCCCAGACTACAACAGAGTTAAGGGTCCATTATTAGGATGACCTTCACTATCTTTCTGGCCATAGACCAGCACCGTTTTCTATATATGGACTGCAGGTCAGGAAGCTTGGTCCAGATGATGCACTCAGCTGTTCACACCACCCTCTGGAGAGTCTGTCTGTCCTGCTTTCCAAACCTGGCTGAGATCTTTGCTGTGATGATGCTTTCAATTGGGCAGGTGTAGAAGTTACGCAGGGCAAAAGTCTCTTAAGCGTCTAAGGTGATATTGACGCTGATGGACCTTCTTTGCCAGGGTGGTTTAAGATGTGGGCTTTAGGGTACTTGAAACTGTCCACTCTAAAACAGGATGGTAGCTCCTCTCCTGCTTCATGCAGTCCACTATCAGCTCCTTTGTCTTGAGCATACTGTGTACATGGCCCAAAAATATACAAATAAAATACTGTAATTAAATTGCACTGTAATGGATCTTTATGTGTTGGCACCAGCTGATTAATGTATAGGTTGTGTACACTAAACTGCTGTATCAGCTGTATGTTTATTTGTTGCTCCCTTAAGGAAACCACCAGTTTCTTTCTAGCTTTATTTCCTCTCACACTGTGCATTGATAAAGTATGCTGGACTAATCCCTAGATGTCTAGAGCATTGCAGAAAAGGGCTCACATTCAAAAGTGCTTCTGGAAATAAGAGCAGGACTTTCCCTGGCTGGTGAACAGGGTCAGTGCAGAATACTCAAGCTAAATTTAGAGCTGTGAATCAGCCTGCCATTAGCCCCTGCTACAGCTGACTAAAGGACACACTTTCCATCAACTTCCACTGCTTAACATGCAACGGGACAGGAGGTCCAACTCATGACAGACCCACAGATTTATTTATTATCAGGGAGTCATATACAAAATGCATTAGTATTGGCAACATTTTTCCCACTTTTTTATTAATTTACTCTAAAGAATTAAACACTAAATTTAAAAAGAGAGTTTTAAATAGTTGCTGAGCAACTTATGAGCTACTGAATATGGTGACACAGAAGAAACAGGTGCAAGTGAAAACATGGCTTGAGATTTTGCAGAGTGCACATTTACAGACCTCGCTGTGTAAAAATATCCGCAGCTCATTTTTAGATGCTGTAGCCACTGCCTGTACATGGTTGTACAGTAAATAGAATCTCACTGTCACCTTGCCTTGTATCTTGCTGGTGTAAACAGCACAATCATGTTTAAAAATACTTAAAAAATAAAAAATCATGTCAAAATAAAAGATTGAAAGAGGTACAACTCAACTGTTTTGACCTAAAAATCTAATTTTAAAATTGTTAACTGCTTATGAATAGTTAATTTTGATTATATAGAGTGGGTGACATACACCGACCAGGCATACAATTATGACCACCTTCCTAATATTGTGTTGGTCACCCTTTTGCTGCCAAAACAGCCCTGACCTGTCAAAAGGTGTGCTATGGTATCTGGCACCAATATGTTAGCAGCAGATCCTTTGTTGTTTGTCCAGCCTTCGCTCCCCACATGCATCAATTAGCCTTGGCTGTCCATGACCCTGTTGCCGGTTCCTTCCTAGGACCACTTTTGATAGATACTGAGCACTGCAGACCGGGAACACTCCACAAGAGCTGCAGTTTTGGAGATGCTCTGACTCGTCTAACCATTACAATTTGGCCCTTGTCAAACTGGCTCAAATACTTACGCTCACGCCCATTTTTCCTGCTTCTAACACATCAACTTTGAGGATAGAATGTTCACTTGCTGCCTAATATATCCCACCTACTAACAGGTGCCGTGATGAGGAGATAATCAGTGTTATTCACTTCACCAGTCAGTGGTCATATTGTTATGTCTTGTCAGTGTACAGTGCCTTGAAAAAGCATTTAGCCCCCTAGCCGCTGGGTTTTAACATCATCTCTGAGGAGACTTGATGTCGGGGTAAAGTCTTTGCAAATGTTACAATACATTTGAACATGGTTACACAAAAAGCATTTTTCTAAAACCTGCCCATTTTTTACCACTGGAGAATTTTAATCTACAACACATGCAAATTATGTAAAACAACATCCTAAATGATAGTAAATAAGTTGATCTTTTAGAAGTACCCCATCACAAATATTGGCATTCATGGTAAAGATAAAAAGTGTTATGAGAAATTCACTGTTTGGTAAATTTGCTTAATGTCACGTCACGTAAAAAATAAACCCCCAAAATTAAACCTTCATTCATTAGTTTTGTTTTTTTTGTTGTTGTTTTTATTTATGCATTTTCTACCTTTTTCTCCAAAATAGTCTTTCACTGCTAAGTAGGGTATATTTGCCTGACTCACGCTCCCTCCGTGTGCAGTCCACCGCCCCCCTTTTTTTTATTCACCCATACTTTGTCCATGTGTGAGACTGGCTTATGCTTGAATATACCAGTCATGCACTGATCTCCATGTTCCTCCACTTCTGTACAGGCACCTCAGGCTAATAACTAGAGTCCTTACACAGCGTTGGAGACCCCACCCCTTTTTAGTATGTCCGTTTTCACCCAGCAGACATTAGTGACAATGGCAATTGTGCATGCTAGTGGGTGCCCAGCCGACCAGTAGCAGAGCTGAGATTTAAACTCAGAGAGTCAGATCTCAGTTTACCTCTGCTTTCTTCTGGTCAGGGTTGCGATGCAAGGCAAGAGACACCAGTCCATTGCAAGGGAACACCCACATATTCAAATACACTCTCACACTTACAGGAAAGTCCATCATGCTTATCCTTAAAGTTCCATCATGCTCAGGTCTCATTACCTGATCGCACATACCTGAGGCTTATTCCACACCTGATTAGCCCTCTTCAGATAGCTGCCTCCTTCATGGACTCACAGCATCAATCAGCCAGCAGAGGTCGTAATTGCATCAGTTATGAGGAATCTCCGTCCGGCTCCCACCCCGTATGAACAACAGCCAATCGTTGTTCATGTAGGCACCCAGCCCAGCCGGATAGCAGAACTGAGGTTTGAAACAACGAGTTCGAAATGTCAGCTCTTGTTTTTTTTTAACACTATGCCACCTAAAGCTTCCACATGATTTTCTACCATTTATATTTGTGTATGTATTAGTGTTAGTCTGTTTAGTATTTCTTTGTGTGATGTCAGCATAACATTATCTTTGTTTAAATGTAGCCCTCCGCTGTTGGTGTGTACGTTAATAATAAATACCTTCTCTAGTGTTTAATTAACCTGTGTGTTTGAGCATCCCTGATAACACTATTTTAAGAAAAGAGAATTAGTCATGTGTTTCAGACACATTTTCTAACTGGTATTATAAATCAATTATAAATGAAGCATGTAAAGGAAATTGCAACAACAGTTTAGGGAAGGCCCTTTCCTGTTCTAGCATGACTATGTCTGTGTGCACAAAGCAAGACATGAAGAAAAGTTTGGTTTAAAAAACGCCAGTGGTCTGCACAGCTTTGGAATGAACTGGAACATCAGTTGAGGCTTTCTTGACCAACAACAGTGCCTAGTCATATGTTCTTTTAACTGAATGGGCATACATTCCCACAGGCATACATTAAAGTCTTGTGAGAAGCTTTATCAAAAGAGTGACTGTTCTTATAGCTATATGTTCTTATAGCTTATGTAATTTGTTTTTGAAATTGGATGTCCATCAAGCTTATTGGCCACTTTGGTGTTTTATACATGCATTTTGACAGTTTTGACTATTTATTAAGAAACTGATTAGAATATAAGTTTTGAAATATGGAAATCCCACCTGTGTCTAGGTGTGACCAATGCAAGCTATATTGTTAGCACTGTGTAGATAGCTTTTACATTTACAATAGTGTTTAAGTTCGGTAACAAAACTTTGCTTACACTGGTTTTTAGTTTAGACCAGTTTCAAATTATTGTCCCAGTTCCCAGATTAGTTTTATATGTTTTCAAATATAACAATAATTAGGTTACAAACTGTAAAATATAGTAAACACATATATTTTCCCAAATGTAGCCATATGAAAACACAACCCCAAATCAGAAAAAGTTGGGACGGTATGGAAAAAGCAAACAATAAAAAAACACAGAGTTTCTTACATTAACTTTTACATTAACTTTTATTTCATTGCAGACAGGATGAACCTGAGATATTTCATGTTTTATCTGCTCAACTTCATTTCATTTATTAATAAACCAATAATCCATTCCTGCATTTCAGGCCTGCAACACATTCCAAAAAAATTTGGGACGGTAAAGCATTTACCACTTTGTAATCTTGTCATTCCTTTACACCACACTTTAAAGACGTTTTGGCACCGAGGATACCAAGTGATTTAATGTTTCAGGTTTTATTTTGTCCCATTCTTCCAGCAACCACGTCTTAAGATGTGCAACAGTACGGGGTTGTCGTCGCATTTTTCCTTTCAAAATTCTCTACTGGGGACAGGTCAGGACTGCAGACAGGCCAGTCCAGTACCCGTACCCTCTTCTTCCGCAGCTATGCCTTTGTAATGTGTGCAGCATGTTGTTTTGCATTGTCTTGTTGAAAAATGCATAGACATCCCTGGAAAAGATGACGTCTTGAAGGCAGCACATGTTGCTCTAAGATCTCAATATACTTTTCTGCATTAATGCTGCCATCACAGACAGTGTAAATGACCTTTGCCAAGGGCACTGACACAGCCCCATACCATGACAGACCCTGGCTTTTGGACTTGTATCTGATAACAGTCTGGATGGTCCTTTAGTCTTTGGTCCGGAGCACACAGTGTCCATTTTTTCCAAAAAAGACCTGGAATGCTGATTCATCTGACCACAATACACATTTCCACTGTGTGATGGTCCATCCTAGATGCTTCTGAGCCCCGAGAAGTCGATGCCACTTCTGGACATGGTTAATATAAGGCTGCTTTTTGGCACAGTAAAGTTTTAAGTGGCATTTGTTCATGTAACTCTGTATTGTAGTGCTTGACAAAGGTTTGCCAAAGTAATCCCTCACCCATGTGGTTATATCAGCTATTGTTGAGTGGCGGTTCTTGATGCAGTACCGTCTGAGGGATCAAAGATCACAGGCATTCAGCTTAAGCTTGCGCCCTTGGCCTTTACGCACTGAAATTCCTCCTGATTCCTTGAATCATTTAATGATATTATGCACTGTAGAGGGAGAAATATGTAAATCCCTTCCAATCTTTCTTTGCGGTTCATTGTTTGTAAACATTTTAAGCATTTTCTCACGCATTTGTTGACAAACTGAAGATCCTCTGATCATCTTTGCTCATCAAAGACACAGCCTTTCCTGGATGCTGCTTTTGTACCAAACCATGCTTACAATCACCTGTTGACATCACCTGTTTGAAATCACATCATCATTAAATTTTTTCACCTCATTACTAGCCCTAAATTGTCCCTGTCCCAACTTTTTTTGGAATGTGTTGCAGGCCTGAAATGCAGGAATAAAGGTATATTAATAAATTAAATGAAGTTGAGCAGATAAAACATGAAATATCTCAGGTTCATCCTGTCTGCAATCAAATAAAAGTCAAAGTAAATGTAAGGAACTCTTCATTTTTATTTTATTTACATTTTCCATACTGTGCCAACTTTTTCTGATTTGGGGTTGTAGAAAAAGACGAGACTTTATATACAACACAATGACTGTTTGTTTCTAGACAGTAGAGGAATGACATTTCCCTGAGCTATACTTAATTTTAAAAAAATGCAGAAAGGCGATGAGGTCTGCTTCTGTCTGCTTTCCTCCTTTTTCACTTGAAAAAGCATGTGATTAGCACAGTAAAAGTACTCAGTCCAAACTCAGCTGATCACTGTTTTCCACAAGAGAGAGATGGGTAAGTACACTTGTATGATTCTCCTAAAACAAGCAATAAAATAATCCTAGAAAATGTTATGTAATTTTTTGTAATATAGATTAAACACTGTGTTTATAAAATGACAGCAGTACTTGAGCAGACAGAAGTTAATCTGCTTGCGGTTACAAGGAATTAGGAAGCGTGTAATGTCTATTTAAGTGCATTAGAGGCCTGTCATGCTTGATTTATTTACCCAGGTTCAAGTAGTTGTAACCATTAAATCACTGCAATATGCACAGAGGAGCATCAGATCAATACTATATGGATTAGAGTTAAAGCATGGACATGTTTGCAACTGCATTTTCCTGCTATGCCATTTTTTATCATCCAATGCATGCATAATGCTGTAATCATTTACAGCTTGTAGTAGTGGTGCATTTGTTAATAATTTTGGATCAATATTTAATTTCATTTGGTATAGATTTTTGGTGCATATTTTATGTAAAATTGAGTTTATTTCATGCTAAAATGTTCTATTTTTGCTTTATTGCTCAGTGTAGTAGAAACTACGTAGAGAGGTTTTCATTTTCTTATTTTGAGTGTGATGAAACAAGAGCACTGTTAATCCTTTTACTTCTTTCTCAGGTTACTTATTAACTTAAATAGATCTTTCAATACTTGTTAGATAAGTGTAGTCTGGACACTGAGTGACAGTGGGTGTCATGAACCATTTCAGTCTAAGTACAGTAAATAAAAGTGGTGTATTGTTAGGATAAATCTTTTGTTCAAAAGGTCCTGAAGAAAGCAGTCGAAGGAAGTCCAGAAAGTACTCTTTAAAACACTTTATTAAGTGTAAAAATAATCTGTGAATATATATCAGAGCTAAGCCGGCCGGCGCTCCTTTTCTCCTGCAGTCTAGACACACCACGTAAGAAAGAGGCCGATCTGAGCCCGCCATCCCTTTTTTAAAACTAGTCTAGGCTCCTCCTACGCCGCTGCTGTTGGAGCCAATGAAATGTGCTAAAAAGCCCCGGGCTCCGCCTCCCCCCTTCGGTATGAGTCAGGGGGGGGGGATCCGGGTCACGGCGTCATTTTGAACAATAGACCATGTGGTCTGGATGTAATTTATGTTTAATAATGATATGTTAAAAACCTAACAATCCCCCCTTGGAAGCATCTTAATGCTTTCACAATAACTTTTAACTATAGGTTAGGTGTTTCTAGATCCCAGGAGATAAGGATAGCTGTCAGCAACCCCCCAATTTAACCCCTTCTGACTACATGGCCACTGGGCTGAATTTTATACAATAAAACGTTTCTAAAAATAAAAAGGCTACCAATTAAACTAAAGGAACCGTACCTATCGCAACAGCTCCTAACCCTGAAACAAACAAACAAAAAATAATAAAAACAGGAAATCAAAAATAAAGTAATTTAAAAAATAGGAAATCAAAAAGAGAAGAAAAATAAAATAAACACAATGGGTGCGTAGCTTCCACAGGAAGTCCGTTCAGGTTGTCCTCCACCAGACGGAGCTGCAGATATTCAGAAGGGGCCCATAGCTCCTGTGTCTCTGCATGACTCCTAATGTCTTATGGATTCTCCCCTGTCGGTCTTACCTGTTTCCACAGCAGCACAAACATTTCCTAAAAATAGCAGAGTACCAAACATATATACATTGTAAACAATCCTGAACTAACCCCTTGCGTTTTGTAGCTAAACTATGTGTGTTGCACTTAACTAGTGTTTTCAAAGATGGTCTATGTGTCTGCGAACTATATGTTTATGTTTTTGTCTCCTAGTCTAACTAAATTCTCCCCCCTCGTCTTGTTCCGCTCCGTTGATTCCGCTGGACTCTTCTTCCACATAGTCGGTTTTGTCGGGCTTTTCTGCTGTGGGTTGTTCCCTGTAGGCAGGTCCAGTTAGTGCCACTTCTGTCCCTTGGAGTGGGTCTTCCAGTCCCCTCAGTGTCTGCCTCTGCCAGTCCTTCCAAGTCTCCTTCCTTCATCACGATGTGTGATTAGTAGTGCTGGTCCTCTCTCCTCATCTTGTCTGGTCGGTTTTACCTTTAATTAAGCAGAGTTAGTAGCACTTATGCCGCTCGAAGTGGGTCTTCCGGCCCACCTTCAAGGGTATCCTCCTCATCATCATCTACCTGATATCTCGACAAATCATCCAACACCATCTGGATAACTGGTGGATCCTGCCCCCCTCTGCTTCCTCTACTCACTATATCTATTACAAATCTTCCCATTAACACCCTGATACACGGGACACAACAACCACATACCACTAAAATTGCCGTTCCCACGCATGCTGACATCACCAAACTTGCAATAACTTCCTTCCATGGCCCAAACATCCCTTCTAGCCACTTAACCCATTCATACACACATACAATCATACAACAGACAAACATATAAGCTACTTACCCAGCCCTCACCGCAGCCACCCCACTCCCAACAACGGGATACACGGCCACGGTGAGCTTAGACACCACTGCCGCAAGGCTTTCTGGGTAAAGCCCGTGCCAGACCCAGTGGCGACGCTACACTGCCCCCTCCCTAATGGTCAACCGTCCCGGTGACCCACTCACCAGCGTCCACTGGGTGGCTCCATGTCCGGACCGCACCCCATTACACTGCCGAGTCGCTCTTCCACCCACTGCTGGACCGGGCACCCTGCCCCTACAGCCACCTGGGCTAGCGCACTCGCACAGACCGGGCATATTGGCTCACCAAACCATCAGAGCCACCCAAACACCACGATCCCACTTCTGACACCAATGTGGCGCCGGCGAGTAAGGAAGGTTAGCGTCAGGGCCGCAAGTGAGCTGCCTTTGGCAGTTCATTCAGTGTTTTAGGGACAGACACCCATTCATACACACATCCCTTCTGAAAAATGTCCCCTGTTTATCGGTTCTGGTTTGTTGCTCCTGAAACAGGTGTAATTGTCTTTATAAGCTTTGATGTTGGTTGGAGTTGGTTCCTGAGTTAGTGGGTGAGACATGGATAAATTCCCTATGTGTTAAATTAGACATTTTAGACCGCTTTAAACAACCTTTCGAGCAAAATCTGTAACACGTATTAAGACAAAGATAAACTGGTTTTAACGAGACACACCCTAGAACAGAAAATTCCTGCCTAGTCGAAGAATACGAGTATTCTTTTAACATTCACTGGCACAACTCACTCGGTTGTCCAAACACAACTCAGACAAAAGAACGTAAACCTCAGTACAACAACAGTGTCTACTGGAAACAAACAATTACTTTACCACGACCGACAATGGCCCTATGGAAACAAACGTATAGTTCAGGGCAATCGACAGTGATCCCCTGGAAACAAACAATTACTTCACCGCGACCGACAATGGCCCTATGGAAACAAACATATACTTCACCGCGACCGACAATGGCCCTATGGAAACAAACAATCACTTCACCGCGACCGACAATGGCCCTATGGAAACAAACATATACTTCAGGGCAATCGACAGTGATCCCCTGGAAACAAACAATCACTTCACCGCGACCGACAATGGTCCTATGGAAACAAACATATACTTCAAGGCAATCGACAGTGATCCCCTGGAAACAAACAATTACTTCACAACCCTTCCTGCTATATAAAATTCCACTTCAAACAGTTCAAACTGATCAGAGCAGAAGGTGCATACACATTACATCTAACATTTTCTACACTTATTCTACTTCATCATCGTCGCATGCTAGAGAGCCTTCAAATTTTCTAAATCACATTTTTTCCAATACAAAATCACCAATCCACTATTTATTATTTTCTCTGCCATACTTAAAATAACAACAGCTCTGCTATATCAACTTCCATCAGTCCTACAAACCCCTGACTTATATTATTTATTCATTCAGATTTTTACCCCAACTTTTGGTCACTGGTACTAACACACCTCCTGCTTCTAACAATACAGACTACATTTCCCACAATCCAACAGACTCTCACATGACCATCTCCTGCTCCTAGTCAGCCAATCCCTCATGCTCATCATCACCAGCGCTTTGATCCACTTTGGCTTTCTTGAATCACATTAAACTCTACTTAAACAGTTCCATTTAGTTAACTCACTGCAAAGTACTACCAACCTATACTATCTCTATTGTATTATTGTTACATCTCCCTACAAATGTCATTAACCCCACATCACTATGGTACCTGCATCCCTACTCTCACTAAAACACAAGCACTTGTAGCTCTTTCTAATTTACTCTTGTAACCAAAACTTTTTCTACACGAATTATTGTTATTCTAATACCTTACTGTAAAATACATCCAAAACCTCTATAAGATGTTACCGAACCCCTCACTTTTTATTATGGAACCCAGATCTTCAGGTGGATGTCTATTAAAACACACTACTGTCCCACACGGTCTTGAGATTTCACTGCATAACGTCTCCATCCAGTCTCACATCAGCTTTCCCTTCCTCTTGTCTGATGTCATTACTTTGGCATTCTGTACCTCAGCACCCCATATGCCTCTTGAACACTGCTTTACTCAAACATCAGAATGCAACAACAGCCATGACACACATCTGCAAGATCTGGTATTCATAATTTTTACATCATCTTTGGTACTGCATAAGTGTCCACCATCCTCAGCCAGTACACAGTAGATTAAATATCAGACTTCTCTTTACTCATGCAGGGCCTGCAGTTTATGGCCTCAACCCCCCGCTGGGTTGCTGTGTGTCTGTGAAACCTATGACCTGGGTCTCCAGTCACCCCCCTTCATGTACTTCTCTCCTAACAAGTTATTTTCTTCTCACTATTCCCTCAATCTTTAAATTGCACTCATCTATGATCATGCATAGTATTGCCACAAGGTTTACTGCACCACATTGAACCAATCTAACTTCTTCAATAAACTATATAGTATAAAATGAGTGAGTTGACCTGATCAATTAGCTAGAAAAGATTCATCGGATACAACACAAGCATCAAATATTACCAATTACCAATTACCAATTTCCAAAAAATATTACCAATTAAATTGAATCTTACCGGAGTCCGTGTAAGCAATTATATTTAATCTCCTGAGACCCGAGCTTTGATTTTTTCAATGCATTTTTCCTATTCCTTATGTTTTTAACCTTAGTTGGGCGACACGGTGGCTCAGTGGGTAGTACCGTCGCACACTGTCACAGCAAGAAGGTCCCCCCCCCGCGGAGCCCGCATGTTGGTTTTCCCCGGGTGCTCCGGTTTCCTCCCACAGTCCAAAGACATGCCAGCGAGGCGAACCAGAGACACTGAACCGTCCATGTCTGTGCCCGATACAACCTGAATCCCGTGCAATGAGCAACCACCGCTCCTGTCATAAATGTAACCAAAGTGCAAAACATAACGTCAAAATCTTAATAAAGAAGCAAACAAACTTTATTAGTGTTCTAGTACTTTTGCTACCACTAGCTGGCAGACAAAAGTGTCCACTAATGGGGACAATCGATCGAAGTTTAGCAGGTCAAGGAATAAGGCATAACAAAACCAAAATGTAATGTCCTCATATGTGACCGCAGGGTCGCAAAAGATTACCTTCACCAGGCGTCCCTGAATCTGCATGCATATACATACCTGAATCTGCATGCATATCCGTAGGTCTGCCAGTCCAGCTGCCCCAGCACAATGTATCACAGGATTTAATACACAAAGCGGCATATTAAACATAAATTCTTATTCCTGCCATAATACTCCCCCCTTTTTCAAATTTTACAATCAAATCTTGAAAATAAAATATTAAATAAACCTTCTAAATGTGTTTATCCTGTTGGAAAGCACAGAATTTTAAAGTTAGTTCAATCAAAGTCTGGTGTTAGCTGGACCTGTAAAACAAATAATGTCGTTATTGAGCAGTGGAAGGTGTGCAACAGCTTTGTCGGCAGTGTCACCTCTGGCATTGTAAAAAGTGGTAGGATTAAGTACATTACAGCATTTGATAATAATGTTCAATTTTAGAAGTACACTGTAGTATTTATACAATCATTAACTTGATACGTGAGATGTTTTCCTTTCAGTTATAGAACATAATTTGGCAAGATCACTTAGTATAACTACGGATATTTCTGTAGCAAAGACAGAAAGAAAATTCTGCACAAATCCAGAAGGGATCAGAGTCCCTGTCTTGTACAGAAATAGTGGTACCTTCAGGCATTATTTCCAATTTAATTCCAGAGGCAAACAAATGATCACACCTCATAAGATTTATAGGGCTATGAAATCTCACTCTTTACAACTACACAATATTTTAGAAACAGTAACATGTTAGCTTTTACCTTTTAACTTGTATTCAGCATTTGTACACAGAGAAAAACACGACCTCACTCTCAAATAAACATAAGCTTTGACAATATATAATCTAATATATCAACACATGTCTTAATCAGAGGTGGAAAGAGTACCAAAAAAAACTGTATTCAAGTAAAAGTACTATTACCTTAATGAATCTTTACTCAATTACGAGCAAAGTTACTACTTTGAAAATCCACTCAAGCAAAAAGTAGAAAGTAACTCATTTAAAATGTACTCACCGAGTAAACAGCAGGGGGTCTCCTCTGTGTAATGTAAACGGGAGTGGATACAAACCTCAACAGTAGTTTTTAATTCAAATGTAATAGAAGAAACGTTGTCCTTAACTCAAAAGCAATAAAAGAAACATGTTGATGCAACACTTAAAACAGTTAGGGATGTGTAATGTGTCATTTCAAATGACATAAAACTTTTTCAAAGACACCCACTAGCGATGTGTCGTAAAATGATTCGAATCCATGAATCGGCTCTTCTAACCGAAACAAAGGAACCGACTCTTCCGGCAGTCGCCATGTAAACACGCGGCTCTTCAAAAGGAACCGAGACAAAAGACTCGACTCACTGTCGCAAAATTCGCTGCAGCAGTTTCACAGCCGCGATTTCTTTAGCGTTTTTTATTTTTTTTATTTTGCTCGGTAACAGCTGCTATTCAAAATGTAACAATTACTAATACAAAACATACTTAAGCAAAAGCAAAATTACAGTCTGTGAAATGTGCTTTAAAAACTACTGTGTTACAGTAACCAGTGCGATCAGAGCGGTAACACTAAAGCACTGGATTCGTGTATGTATGTGTATTGATCGAATTTGTTTAAAATCATATCCCCGCTATTGAAACATTCCCCACTTGCGACATATTGATGTCGAATTATTGCCCAGCATTACCCCACACATTAAAACAAAAAACAATATAACAATCTCTCAACAATACATGCAAAGCTCCTAACACGATTAACAAGCGTTGGGTTAGTCAAAAAAATGTTTAATCTTATTCACTATAACAACTCTGATTAAGGAGATTTTCCTTAACTATTTGTGTGAAAATGTCCTATGTCACACATGGATGAATTCCACTCTTTCCTGGTTTAAGAACCTTAAAGTTCAAGAGCGCTATCTACCTAAAAACACACTTAATAAGGTACCATAAATACTTCATCTTAACTCAGTTATCTTAAGATTATAAAAATAAAGTCGATTATAAAATTAACTGCAGCACTTACCCAATCCAGGCGTACAAAGATAGCCGATGGACAAGATACGGCAAGCTGCTCACATGGAGCCAAAAAGGCGGATACACAGAAAAATACGCTCAGCTCTCCCAGAGCCAAAATGGTGGACAGACAGAAAACCACGCTCAGCTCTCCCAGAGCCAAAATGGTGGACAGACAGAAAACCACGCTCAGCTCTCTGGTCCAAAATGGCCGCCGAACAAAAGAAACCACGCTGCGCAACCCAGAGCCAAAATGGCGGACAGACAAAGCCACGCTGCGTTCTCAAGAAACAAAATGGCGGATAGACGGGAGACCACGTTGCATTCCCAAGACAAAATGGCGTACAGACAGAAAGCCAAAATGGCGGACAGACAGAAAAACACGCGTGTGCAAGATGGCGGACAAACAAAAGGTTACATATAAATACGCACAGAAACACTGACAAACAAACTCCCGATGTACTGTTTTCGAACCAAATTTAGAATTTAAAGTAGTCTAATTAACCGAACTCCGTTCCCGAAACAGTCAAGTCCGAATTTTAGGACAATCTTTTTCATAGAATCCCGTTTTTTTAAACTGCCAGACGCCTAAGATTTCCACGTTCAAATCATAGAACCCCGTCCTTTGAACTGCCAGGTAATAGATTTCCAACGTTTGCTCATTCATAGAATCCCGTTTTTTTAAAACTGCCAGACCCTAGGTTTTACAACGCTCGAATTATAGAATCTATAGAATTAACCCAGTCCCAGACTCGTTAAAACTTAGATCTTTCGAATCACGCGCCCCTGCTTTTGAAACAGACAGACACGTTTCGCTCCAATGGTGTTCCGGGTGAAGCCTCTGCCGAACAGCCCTTTACCGTTTATTTTGCTCGGTCTGATTCAAACTCAGCAATCAGGAAACATAAATTTTTTTTTTTAGCTCCAACATATATTCACAGTTTTAAACTATCTAATGATACTTTAGTAATTTAATCAGACACTTACGGATTCTGAGATTCACTTTCACACTCAGTACACTAAATAATAAATGCATCTAATATATATACAGAGAACTTCTGTTTACCTTAAGCAGGCGCGCGCCTTGTACTGAGCACAAAAGATTTTTTCAGAATTCCTGGTCTTACCTCAGTCAGCTGAATTAATTCGATGCTATCCTCAGACCTCCTGAACCATCCTCTGCTACCATTTGTTAGGATAAATCTTTTGTTCAAAAGGTCCTGAAGAAAGCAGTCGAAGGAAGTCCAGAAAGTACTCTTTAAAACACTTTATTAAGTGTAAAAATAATCTGTGAATATATATCAGAGCTAAGCCGGCCGGCGCTCCTTTTCTCCTGCAGTCTAGACACACCACGTAAGAAAGAGGCCGATCTGAGCCCGCCATCCCTTTTTTAAAACTAGTCTAGGCTCCTCCTACGCCGCTGCTGTTGGAGCCAATGAAATGTGCTAAAAAGCCCCGGGCTCCGCCTCCCCCCTTCGGTATGAGTCAGGGGGGGGGGATCCGGGTCACGGCGTCATTTTGAACAATAGACCATGTGGTCTGGATGTAATTTATGTTTAATAATGATATGTTAAAAACCTAACAGTATCTAAATTCAGCGTATAAGCGTTTGATTTAAATACAATTATTATATATATAAGCATGTAAAGGAAATTGTGTGCTTCCAACTTTAGAGCAACAGTGGGGGATAGTGGTAACTAGAGATGCATGAGTACGGATACTAGTATCGGGTATTAGCCCGATATCGCGCTCATTAACTCGTACTCGCACTCGCAAACGAGGCTCCGATACTAAACATCTGATACCTTGTGCCTAGTGCACGTTGCTGCGTTAACGCAGGGATTTTCAACCTGTGGGGCGCGAGTGCCTGACCGGGGGGCGTGACATTGCGAGATTTTTTTACTTCTAAAACTAAAGCAATTAATTTTTCACCCACGGGAGACAGATTGAATTATTCTCACTGACCACCAGGGGCGGAGCCAGGGGGTGGCCAGTGGTGGCCATGGCCACCATAAATGAATCTTCGGCCACCCCTCCGGCCCCCCCATCACCGGCAACTTTTTTTGCGGAAGCATTTCTGCACGCAGGTGTTCTCACAGGGACGCAATTCAACAGCGCACCTCAAAGAAGTAGTTCTCCACCAAAACAGTGCAGTAATACACTCGACATAAATGTCAACCACCAACACAATTACAGAAGAAGTACTACTTAGTGCTACTAGTACTACTATTACTATTTAGTAGTATTTGTGGCGAGCTACGAGTAAAGGCGCCAGCTGGCTCTGCGCGTTCCAGTGTTGCCAGATTGGGCGGTTATCATCCTAATTGGGCGGATTTTGTTGGAAAACAATTTAATAGCAGTTAAATAACACTTCTATTTAAAAGAATATATTCCGTTTTAAGAAGCTCCAGCATTGTAGAAGGCTATTAAAAGTAAAGTCTATTTTTAATGCTGATTTGGCTTAATAGTGTTGGTCAGTCTGTATCATATTCTTGAAAGAAAATTAAAATTTGTTTTCCATGCATTCACACTAGCATGTTCTGGTGTTCAAATGAGTCTCATCATTACACACAAGTTGGCAGCCAAATGATAATGTATTGCAAAGGAATAGCTTTGAAATTCTTCCTCATAATGTTAAGGTTATAGGCTATATTTTGGTTTTTCACTTGTCAGAGAAAATGAAGAGAGGAAAAAAAGCTTATTATTCTTCGTGATGTAATTCTACATAATAATAATAATAATACATTTTATTTATATAGCGCTTTTCAAGATACTCAAAGACGCTTTACATAAGACAAATAATCAAAACAAATACGTACATACACCATACAAATCATAGTACAAAATCAAAATAGTACATCAACATCAAGAATAATTAAGATAAAAACAAAGAGAGCAGCATAAGACAGTTCATTAAAAATTAGCTAAATTATGAGAGAGAACAACAAATATAGAACAATTTCTTAAAATTAGACAGAAACAGGACAGATTTACATGCAATCAGGAAACTGAAAACTTTACAAGTTTTAGGATCTAGGACTTCACATTTCTGTCGTGATCTAAGTATAAAAACTATTAAAAAGAATAGCAAAAATAAAAGCATTTATTTTGTGTTGTTACAAGTTAAATGCCACTCTGAATAGATGAGTTTTGAGAAGTGACTTGAATTTGGACAGGTCAGGACAATCTCGTAGGTGTTTGGGGAGAGCATTCCATAAAGATGGAGCAGCTATGGAAAAGGCCCTGTCACCCCAGGTCCGGTGCTTGGTCCTAGAGGGTATGGACAGTAGGTTAGCCTCAGAAGAGCGAAGGCTACGGGAGGGAATGTGCTGATGGAGCAGGTCGGTGAGGTAGGATGGGGCCTGATTATGGAGAGCTTTGTGAGTGAATAGAAGAATTTTGAATTGAATGCGTTGAGCAACGGGAAGCCAATGAAGTTTTTGTAGAACAGGTGTAATATGATCACGGGAGCGAGTATGAGTAAGGAGGCGAGCAGCTGAATTCTGGATATACTGAAGTTTTTTTAGGATTTTGTTAGATGTACCATAAAGGATGCTATTGCAATAATCAATTCTGGATGTAATAAAAGCATGAATCAAGGTTTCGGCGGCAGAAAAGGAGAGTGATGGACGTAGACGTGCTATGTTTTTTAGATGAAAGAAAGCAGTTTTGGTGATGTGATTTACATGGCGGTCAAAAGAGAGGTTGCTATCAAAAATTACACCAAGATTTCGGATGTTAGAAGACGGAGACAAAGTGTCATTATCAATGGTAATTTGAAAATTTTTTGTGGTTTTTGCCAGGGTTGTAGGACCTACGATGATCATATCTGATTTTTCACAGTTTAATTTGAGGAAATTAGCTTTCATCCACAATTTCATTTCAGTGATGCAATTTGTCAGAGTGGAGTGAAGTTCAGTATTAATGGATTTGGAGGAGATGTAAAGCTGAATATCATCAGCATAGCAGTGGAAATGTAAACCATGCCGACGTATGATGTCACCAAGGGGGAGCATATAAAGAATAAACAAAAGGGGACCTAACACTGAGCCTTGGGGAACGCCTTGGGACAGTGGAGCAATGGCAGAACTACAATTGTTGATATTAACAAACTGTTGTCTGTTTATGAGATATGACCTTAACCACAAAAGGGCAGTACCAGTGATGTTGACAGAGGATTCAAGGCGGGACAGAAGAATGGAGTGATTAATGGTGTCAAAAGCTGCAGTAAGATCAAGGAGGACGAGAATATTAATTTGTCCAGAGTCTGAGGAAAGAAGAAGGTCATTTGTGACTTTGAGGAGGGCTGACTTACTGGCACTTACTGCCTGTATAGGTAAATGAGTGAGTGACCACATAAAAAAAGGTATCAGTTTCTGTGCCACCCCTGTGTGAGCAATGGTCTCAGTCTGGCCACCCCTATGAAAATTGTCTGGCTCCGCCACTGCTGACCACGCTCACACGCACGTTTAATGTTATTAAGTTCCGTTTGAAAAAAAAAAAAACCTTCAAAATAGAGCTAACAGCGAAGATAACCGGTTACAAAAGCAGCGACCGCTGTTATAGTACGTGTTTGTGTTCAATACTCTGTTCACAGTGTCGATACAAGTGATTCAGGAGTCGACTCATTTTAAGCTTCTTTTCTCAGTCGTCTCTCCGTGTTTACTGTTATAATAAATGATGCGGTTGTAAATAAACACCAACTACTACAGAACATTTTGTGTGACTTGCTTACATTATAAAGCTCAGGCTTAATTATACTGGTTATTACCACAGAGCTGGAGCCGACTCAGAGTCGTTTACGATTTACCGAGGTGAACCACGAATGTATGTGCTGATAGAATCGGCTCAGATGGGATCGGACTGTATTATCCTTTTAAAGTAAATATTTCAATCAGCAGAATCGCATCGCATGTATGATGTGCACAACGTTAATTACGTGCGTTTATTAATGAACGTTTACGTTAGCTTGTCAGAAGCTTTCTCAATGATGTCTGTGCGGTGTTTTTTTTTTTTTTTTACAATTAGTGATGGCAACCCAAGCAATTGTTCCACTGCACTATTTTACACTAAAAACTACACTATTCAATAATGCTCCAGATGGCATCATTCTAAATAGGTAACGGTATCGGCGAGTACTAAAATACATGTACTTGTACTCGGTTGGGAAAAAATGGTATTGATGCATCCCTAGTGGTAACCTTGTTGGTAGGGATTTGGGCTATCAACTGAAAGGTTGAGAGTTCGAATCCTGACTCTGCCATGCAGCCACTGTTGGGCCCTTGAGCAAAGCCCTTAACCCTGTCTGCTCCAGAGGGACCGTACAGTAGCTGACCCTGCGCTCTGACCCCAGGTTACAATCAAGCTGGGATACGCGAAGAAAGAATTTCATTGCACTGTACACCTGTATATGTATATATGACAAATAAAGGCATTCTATTCTACTCTAACAGAATTCTATTCTGTTCTAACATGAATATGCCTTTGTGCACAAAGCACAGCTTTGGAATGAACTGGAACATCAATTGAGGCTTTTATGTTTGATCTATGGCTGCTATGCTACATTTTTTAAAATGGCATGCTATAAAATTATTCTATGTCATATATTATTATATATTTTTTATATGATTACATGTGCATACTAATTCGAATTTTTATTTATTGTAATTTAATAGCATGGCATTTTAATGGTAGGGGAGCTGGAGGTGGCAGAGATGAAGATGACACGATTTTCATTGGGAGTGACAAGGATGGACGGGATTAGAAGTTAATTAGAGGAACAGCACAGGTTGGATGTTTTAGAGAATAAATTAGCGAGGAGTGATTGAGATGGTCTGGGCATGCGCAGGGTAGGGATGAATGTTATATCGGCAGAATGTTGCTAAGTATGAAGCTGTCAGGCAGGAGGAGGAGAGGAAGATAAAGAGGAGGTTTAAAGATGTGATGAGGGAGGACATGCAGGTGGTTGGGGTGACAGAAGAGGGTGATCAAGACAGGGCAAGATGGAGATTAATGATCTTCTGTGGTAATCCCTGATTTAAACAGCTAAAATAATAATAAAAAGAAGAATATGTAAATTTATATGAGGACAGTGTTATGTATTTGTTATAATTTTGTAAAGCTATAGTTTTCAATACTTCCCAGTGTTGACATCCACTATGGGGGCAAAACTATGTGGACACAATTCTTAATTATTAAGTGAAGCTTGTCAGCCACACTTCTTATAAATCAGTATCTCTTACATAAACTCATATTTTTCGAAACTGGGTTTTGGGAGTGGTGTTGAGTTTAAGGCATTTTTTTTCTATAAGGATGCATGAAAAACCTGTTAATGTGTTCTATGGTCTCGTGGAACTGCATATATTTTAGGCTAATGTAAAATAATGGGCTGTTTCTATACACTGTTTTTAAACACTGAAAATAACACAAATATAATATTAAAAACAATGAAATACAATTTAAAAACAGTTACAAATCAATACAATCAATACAAATCAATAAAATTCAATCAATAAAATATATAAAATGTTATAAAATATATTATATATATAAAATACATATATAAAATACAATAAAACCTGCACTTTACCTTTACTTCTTTATTGTTTCCTTATGCTTCTTAATCGTGGAGATGCTTGATCTTGGAATACTGTATTTATTTTCGCTGGCTGTGCTGTTATTTTCTATGGAGTGTGATGATGCACAAAGCTTATCATTACTTACTGTACTAAAATGAGCAAAAAATTGTATTAGTGGAGAGAACTAAGAAGCAGTAATAATTAAGAGAAAAACTGAACATGTTGGGTTTAGAGGAAACATTCAGTTTAAGGGTACAAATTTCTCGACAAAGTGCGTTGAGTTTTAAAGATTTTGAGATTAGGGGATGTTGAGTTACAAGGTACTACTGTATATGCTTCCAACTTTATGGCAACAGTTTGGAAAATTATCCAGCATGACTGTGGGACAAGGTTTGGTGGGAACAAAAACTGCACTGGCCTGCAAAGAGCCCTGATCTCACCACATTTATGTTTTTGGGATGTATTGGAACATTTGTTGCGAATCAGGCATTCTTGACATTTGTGTGTGTTTGTGTGTGTGCTGAGGGGTGGGATAATTATTAATAAAAACAATGTAATAACTACTAATAGCTAATAATAATATTAATCTAGGGAAGATGAAATGCCTTTATTTGCCATATATTTATGTACATGTGAACAGTACAATAAAATTTTATTTTCTGTGTGACCTAGCTTCTTCGTAAGCTAGGGTCAGAGCACAATGCCAGCCATTTATGATGCCACTGGAGCGTAGAAGGTTAAGGGCTTTGCTCAGTGGTTGCACGGCAGAGCCAGGATTTGGATCCACAACCTTATGATTACTGTCTCAATGCCCCCTCTCTATACACTAAATAAATCATGATAACAAAATAAATATTTTTGTTTATATATTGTGCCATTATTTCAATAATTTCCTTGAGATAAACAAAGTATCTATCTATCTGTCTGTCTGTCTGTCGGTCCGTCCGTCCGTCCGTCCGTCTATCTATGTTTTTAAACAGTTGAATTTTAGTTAAAAAAGGCCACTATGGATAAGAAACTGGACCTTGCTAGGCTGACGGATGAGGAGGCGAAGCATGTGTGGGAAGTCATACAGAGAGACTTCGAGCTAAGGAAGAAAGAGGAGGAGCGGCTCGGGTAAGCTTACATACTTTTCCCACAGATTGACTTACTGAAACACCAGTTCATTTCTCAGATACCTCACATTGCCTACAGTCTCAGAGTATTAAGGAACACTATATGGCCAAAAGTATGTAAACACCCTTTTAAGTAAAGGATTTTAGATATGCCCATTGCTTAGATGTGTCAACAAGGCATTTACATTTTCTGCCTTTAGCAGACACTTTTATCCAAAGCGACTTACAGTTGTGACAGTATACAACCTAAGCAATTGAGGGTTAAGGGCCTTGCTCAAGGGCCCAACAGTGGCAACCTGGCAGTGGTGGACCTTAAACCTGCAACCTTCTAATTACTAATCCAGAACCTTAACCACTAGGTTACAGCTTCCCTCATGCAATGTCTTGATGTTTTGTGCTTAACAAGTCTTCCTGCAGTCCAAATCTTCCTTCTTTTGAAATGTATGGGGCATCATTAAGTGTAAAAGCAAGCAACAGTGACGACAGACTGTTCAGTAGCTAAAATCTTGTATCAAGCAAGAAGTGTCTTGAATCAAGTGAAGTTTGACATTGTTGGTGTGAAGGATCTCCAGTGGCCTGCACAGGACTTAAACCTCAATCCCATTGAATATGGAATGAATTGAAATGTTGATTGTGAACCAGGCCTCCTAACCACAAAAATGCTTCTTATCACTTTAAAATCTAGTGGAAAGCCTATTATAGCTGATAAATGAGGAGGAGGGACTCCATATTATTGCCCATGGTTTTGGAATTGAATGTCCAACAAGCTCATTTGTCAAGTGTCCATATACTTTTGGCCAAACCGTATAAACAAACAAGCAGGGTGTGACTCCATTGTAAGCAAGTGAAGGACAAATACCAGCATGGTTTAAGCTGCAGTATCATGGCCATATTTGCCTTGTGCTTTCTATAGAATATGTTTTGGAATGCAGGGGCTAAAGAACTGAAGTGTTGAACTCATGCTCATTATGATAATCATGGCAAAGTCACAAGACCTGATTTCTGCCCAGTTCTGCCTGAAAAAACGAAATGGTGTGAGAACTGTTTCTATTTGAACACACAAGGAGTTCTTTGTTCTTTTTTAAGAAATGTATTGGGTAACAGTGCAGAAATGACATTATCATGTCAAATGATTGCGCAAAAGTAATTTGATGAATTTTTTATTTACATTTAATGAATGTTTATGGCAGAGTAATTGTAATGAAAAGAGTTAACTTAAAGTAAGTGTTTCCAGTTTCATCTATTTGTGTTCAATCTAATTATATGAGCTACATAAATGAAATTCCAAATACAGTTTGTAAATATTACTCAATATTACCTGAAAGAACTGATTTATCTCAAACTAAATTTATGTTCTGTATACTTAATTGAATTTTGGGGATGGGATCAATGAATGTATTTTTTAATATTTATTTATTTACTAGGATTTTAACGTCATGTTTTACGCACTTTGGTTACAGTCATGACAGAAACGGTAGTTACTTGTTACACAAGATTCATCAGTTCACAAATTTTATGTCAAACACAGTCATGGGCAATTTTGTATCTCTAATTCACCTCACTTGCACGTCTTTGGACTGTGGGAGGAAACCGGAGCTCCCGGAGGAAACCCACGCAGACATGGGGAAAACATGCAAACTCTACACAGAAAGGACCCAGACCGCTCCACCTGGGGATCGAACCCAGGACCTTCTTGCTGTGAGGCAATAGTGCTACAATATCAAAATAGAATTGCTAATTATTATTTAGTGGAACCAAAAACACATTGAAATTAAAACAGTCATCTGTGATCTGTGCTTATCAGGTTTAATTTACTAAAGCGTCCTTTACATGTGTCCTAACCCCTGAAACATTCAGGCACCCTTTCTACATTTCAGTATGTCAAATACATACCCCATTTCCAGAAAAGTTGGAACAAAAATCTATGGTTTGTTAATTCTATTGACTCTTTATTTAACTGACAAAAATGGTAAAAATAAAAAGATGTCCAGTGTTTTCACTGATCACTGTATTTAGTAAATATGAACACATTTAGAATCTGATGCCTACAACACACCCCAAAAAGTTGGGACAGAGACGTGTTTACCATTGTGTTCCATCAGCTTTCTTATTAATGAGACTTTCTAATGATTTGGGAACTGAAAATACTAATTGCTGCAGATTTGCAAGTGGAATTTTCTTTATTCTTGCTTGATATAACACTTCAGCTGCTCAACAGTACGTGGTTGCTGCTGTCTGATTTTTTCCTCTATGATGCTCTATACATTTTAAACTGGAGACATATCTGGACTGCAGGCAGGCCAGTCAAGCACACAAACTCTGTACATACAAAGCCACACTTTTGTACCGCATACAAAATTAGGCCTGACATAGTCTTGTTGAAATAATCACAGACTTCTTGTCTTGATAGCAGGACATCCCTCTAAAATCAAAATATACACCTTGCAAGTCACGCATGCCATGGGCACTGATGCACTCCAATACCATAACAGCTGTTGGCAGCTGTTACAGAAAACAAACTGAAATGTAATACTAATGTCATAATTCTGGGCCCTGTAGGGACTTAAAGACCAAGATTGAGAAGGAGGAAACAAAGCGGGAGCTGCTGGGATCTCAATCCAACCTAACTGCTTCCCACTGCATTCACTGCCTGCAGCCCTTCAAGTTCCTGGTAAACAGCAAGCGTCAGTGTCTGGACTGCAAGTTTTATGTCTGTAAAACCTGCAGCCGCTACAACACCAAGGAGCATGGCTGGGTTTGTGATCCTTGCAGAATGTCCAGGTAAAGCTTAAATTCTGGACAATACAACATTGTTAAATTAAATAATGGACTTTTATAGGTCAACAAATGACTAATCTATAATACACTATATGGCCAAAAGTATTTGGACAACCGACCATGAGCTTGTTGGACACCCATTACAAAAACAAATGGTATTAAAATAGAGTGACCTATATGTGATCTTTTTAGCTATAACTGACGTTCTTTTGCAAAGGCTTCTCACAAGATTTTGAAGTATGTTTGTGGGAATTTGTGCCCATTGGAGTTTAACCAATCTTTTTTGGTGGGATCAAACAGGGGCACATCAATACAGCGTATATTTGTCATAATAAAGGTGTCATAAATAAAGTTGCATAAATAAGAAGGCAAATAAAAACTTATTATTTAAAAAATATTCTAAAAATCACAACATAACACAATGGAATATGTGCAAACTTTGCCAGATCCTTATAATTCATGACAGTTCTGGCGTCATGAATCTGGAAAATGCCTTGTAGCAAATGTCGAGTAAAGCTTAATATAAAAAAGCATATGGTTTATTTTATACACACAGATCATTATATAAGTAGAGCCTTATATAAGTTAAGTAATGCTTAACTTTGTGCAAATTAGCACATTCACTGTGTAGCATTGCTAGAACTGAAATCATTATCATGTAGGAATGGAAAAAGGCCTTGGTGGTGTGCCTGTGTCTGTATGATAGTACTACTGTTGTTGTAAAAAAAATACCTACATTTAAGGAATGTGCTATATAAATTGAACCAACTGTTTTTGTTTATTAAGGGTCCTGAAAATTGGAACCCTGGGCTGGTACCACGACAATGTGCGCTCTCGTTTCAAGCGCTTTGGCAGTGCCAAGGTGATGAGGTCACTCTACAAGAGATTAAATGAAGAGGGTAGGTGCTATAAAAAGCTTTCTGATAGCCTGGGACGTGTCACAATGACTCTCATCACTGCTGTGTTATCCTACTTTTTCCATGGACGTGCCAAAACACCATAATCTTCTTTTATATGTAATGAACGACTAAGAGCTTTTTGATTTCATCAGCAAATGTTGCTAGTTTTACTGGCATCCAGCTTTCTACAACTTTTAAATATTAATAAATTGATTATTTCAATTTTACTCCTAACCCAACATTTAGCAAGGCTCAAAAGCTTACATCAATTTAATCAGCAGTACTAGTCATATGATTTGAGAGTTTTAATGTTAGGCATTGCAGTTAACCCACAAGCCTAAAGGCACTGGATAGTTAAAGCTAAGCATTCATAGTCTCTGTGCAGAAATCGAGTCAGGGATTTGTTGATTTGTATGACATCCAGAAAGAGTTTCCACAGCACTGCAGCAACAGCAGATCACATGTTGTTCTCAGATCACATGTCTGCTAAGGTCATTTCTGACTATGCTGCATGATTAGACGAGTTAAATAAAGAATTGAAAAAGACTGTTAGAATGCTGAGCGGATAGGGGGATTATTCACACTGATGGGAGCTGAGTGATTTGTTTGGTTAACTGCTACCTAAACATTGCTGCTATCTGTGCTATTCTGTGTTGTCTTTGTTGTTGTTTTTCCATATTCTCAGTGTAAAGATTAGTAGTATGGAATTGACAGTGGACATAGATATACACTGATTAGCCATAACATTAAAACCATTTCTTTGTTTCTACTCACTGTCCATTTTATCAGCTCCACTTACCATATAGAAGCACTCTGTTGTTCTACAATTACTGACTGTAGCCCATCTGTTTCTCTGCATGCTTTGTTAGCCCCCTTTAATGCTGTTCTTCAATGGTCAGGACTCTCCCAGGACCACCACAGAGTAGGTATTATTTGGGTGGTGGATCATTCTCAGCACTGCAGTGACACTGACATGGTGGTGGTGTGTTAGTGTGTGTTGTGCTGGTATGAGTTAATCAGACACAGCAGTGCTGCTGGGGTTTTTAAACACCTCACTGTCACTGCTGAAGTGAGAATAGTCCACCAACCAAAAATACCAGCCCTGTGACCACTGATGAAGGTCTCGAAGATGACCAACTCAGATAGCAGCAATAGATGAGCGACCGTCTGACTTTACATCTACAAGTTGGACCAACTAGGTAGGAGGGTCTAATAAAGTGACAGTGAGTGGACACGGTATTTAAATCGGCATTTCTGTGTCTTATACACTCATACCAGCACAACACACACTAACACACCATCACCATGTCATTGTCACTGCAGTGCTGAGAATAATGCACCACATAAATAATACCTGCACTGTGGTGGTCCTGTGGGGGTCCTGACCATTGAAGAACAGCATGAAAGGGGGCTAATAAAGTATGCAGAGAAACAGATGGACTGCAGTCAGTAATTGTAGAACTACAAAGTGCTTCTATATGGTAAGTGGAGCTGATAAAATGGACAGTGAGTGTAGAAACAAGGAGGTGGTTTTAATGTTATGGCTGATCGGTGTATAATTACACTTTATGGTTAGTAGTATGTAAGTGGCCATTATTATGGGTTGCCTCTCTTTTGTGGCTATAACAGCTCTAATCTTCTGTCTTTCTAAAGACGCTTTAGTGCAATAAACATTTCTACTTATCCAAAATAAGTATGTTTGATGGAATGAAGATCAAGCCTCTGTGAAGGCCAATGGAGTTTTCCCACACTAGTGAAAATACACAGTATGTCCTTATGGACATCACTTGGTGCACAAGGACACATTATTTTAAAACAGAAGAGGGCCTTTCCCAAATTGTTACCACAACATTTATTTTTATATAGTGAAATCTATACTGTTAGTAATGTGTGACTAAAACTCCTACACCTAATAATAAGAATGAGTGTCCATAAACTTGATACAATCCAAAACTTAAATAGAATTATTTTAGTTCATACCAGTAATGCCCTGAAATGGAGCTGGATGATCAGCTGTGTCTATGAAAAGCATACTGCTATTAAATGGTAATGGTGGGGTTTCACTGCTTTGCATCATTCCCAGAGGGCAATGGGATTAGCATTCACATTCTTCCTCTTTTGTTTGTCTAGGTCGCCGGGACGATGACACGCAAAGCATGCCTGATGTCCGCAGTGCGTTGGTGAACATATCACTGGAGTTTAGTCAATGCAGTCCTAACAGCAGTTGTTCATATTAAATAGTGATAGTATTTAATCATAATAAACTGACCCTTTGTACGTGTGATAAATGATTAATTAATTGTTCAAAACTTAATGTTTTTAGATGTGCACAATGGCCATGATGATGATCATCTGGATGCAACAGAAGCTCAGCGATATAAGCAGGTAGAAATTTCTCATTTAAAACTTCATTGACTCTACATTGTATGGAGTTTCAGCTCTGCCTGCCGGCTGAACTGAGCAACCACATAACTAACGATTGGCCTGTTGTTCAGATAGGGGTGGGATTAAGCCGCATAGGGACTCTCTCATAACTAATGCAATTGCTGGCTGATTGATGGTGCCTGCACAGGGATAGGAAAAGAGTGCTTTCAGGGTGTGTCTCTTCGTACACAGTGCTGAGCTGCACTGCACTCGTCAAAGTGTAGGTGACAAGATGTATACGGCTGCTGCCCACATGTCGGAGGGGGCATGGGTTAGCTTCATTCTCCTCAATCAGAGCAGGGATCGGCATTAGTGGAGAGGAAGCATGACGCAATCATGCAATTGGACGCGCTAAAAGGGAGAAAAAGGGGAGAAAATGCATAAAGAAAATATATAAATAAATAAAAACTTCATTGACTCACTTGAATATAATTATTTGTAAAGTGTCTTTAATTGTGTGGTATAATACAATATATGGCAAATATACAGTTGCAGTTGTACCCCCCACACCTTAATAGGTATTTTGGTGATGTGTATAGAATTAAATGAAAATATACAGCAAGAAATGTCAGTAAACATTTATTGATATGAGGGATCTTCAAAAAGTTTCCGCACTTTTATATTTTTGTTCAAATTGGTGAGGGTGGGAGGAGAAGTAATTGGTCGTGTCTGAGAGACTGAGAGAGCTTATAGTCCAGATTTAGAGTTTTAAAAAAAGTGTGGAAACTTTTTGAACAACCCTCGTATAAGCAACATGAGTTTTGAATTAAAAAACAAAATTGTATTTGACCTTCCGAGCACCTTCCAAATGACTTATTAGCTACATTATATCAAATTTACTGGTCTCACTCACTATCTTAACCGCTTATCCAATTATGGTCGGGGAAGGTGGGGGGGCAGTCCATTGCAGGGCAGACATACACACACACCCAATCACCTACAGTGAAGTTTGTGACAAAGCATTTTTGACCACATTGTTCACCTCACTTGCAACACATGACTGGCATTAACTGGCATGTTTTCTGATGGTTTTGATGATTTTCTGATGGTTTTTGTATTGGTCAACTTGGAATATAAAAGTAGTAATAGTTAGTAAGCTCTTAAATTCATCATTTTCCTGTGTTTGCCCTACTTAGATACGAAAGACTAAGCGTCTGCTTTCTGTCCACCCCATGGATCTTGAGATTGATGAATATGGCAGCAGTTCCCGCCGACAGTCTATGCAGGCAGGAGCCTCTTTATCCAACATTTACCTCATTTTTTGGTAAAGTAGCCTGATTTAAATTATATACATGTTTTTACCTTTTAGTATTTTCATGATGACCGTGGACTGCTGCGGAATGATTTGGAATACACTACTGACATGAACCATCTCCATCATCAACGCATGAACCGGAGGAAAAGTCTGGACCGCTTTTCACGACCAGGTCTAGACTTCTCTTTTATTTTTACATATGTACAAACAGGGCATTTGGGTGGCATAGTAGTAAATTACACTAGCCCACTACTGCTTGGATCCAGGGTTCAAAGTAAGTGTACTACTGACCGATCAGATGTCTACCTACAGACATGATTGGCTGTGTTTGAGGCCCAATGTTGAATTGAGGTCCTGTCGGGAATGTGTTACTGCATTGTGCCCAGTGATTCCTACCGCAACCCTGAACAGGATAAAATAGTTGGTATAAAACATGAAAATACTGATGATGATGATTAGCATAAACATAAACAAATACTCAAACAAACAACATATTGTGCAATGCCTCACAGGCAGCAAAACAGGCCGAAAGCAGAATGCTACCACCCCATATTTAACAATATTTACAGTGTTTTTAGCACTAAATGAATCACTTTATTCTCCTCTGAACATATTTCTAATCAGTTGGCCAAATAACTCTTCTCCTGAAGGCTGTTACATTTTATTCAGTGTGATCAGCAACACACTTCAGCTATTTTTTATTGAGAATTTGTTAAGAGAGTTTGTGTTGTCTTTTTAAACCTAGAAAAATTACTTAGAAATGGCAACAAGTAGCCGCTCAGGTGGCGCAGCGGTAAAAACACGCTGACACCAGAGCTGGGATCTCGAATACATCGTATCGAGTCTCAGCTGTGCCTGCCGGCTGGGTTGAGCGGCCACATGAACAACGATTGGCCTGTTGTTCAGATAGGGGTGGGATATTAAAAGCCAGATAGGGACTCTCTCATAACTAATGCAATTATGACCTCTGTTGGCTGATTGATTGCGCCTGCACCGAGACGGAAAAAGAGTGCTGCCAGGGTGTGTCTCTCAGTACACAGTGCTGATCCGCACTGCACTCGTCAAAGTGTAGGTGACAAAATACATACGGTTGCTGCCCATGTGTCGGAGGGGGCGTGACGCAATCTGGCAATTGGACGCGCTAAAAGGGAGAAAAAGGGGAAAAATGCGTAAACTATATACAGTGTATCACAAAAGTGAGTACACCCCTCACATTTCTGCAAATATTTCATTATATCTTTTCATGGGACAACACTATAGACATGAAACTTGGATATAACTTAGAGTAGTCAGTGTACAACTTGTATAGCAGTGTAGATTTACTGTCTTCTGAAAATAACTCAACACACAGCCATTAATGTCTAAATAGCTGGCAACGTAAGTGAGTACACCCCACAGTGAACATGTCCAAATTGTGCCCAAATGTGTCGTTATCCCTCCCTGGTGTCATGTGTCAAGGTCCCAGGTGTGAATGGGGAGCAGGGCTGTTAAATTTGGTGTTTTGGGTACAATTCTCTCATACTGGCCACTGGATATTCAACATGGCAACTCATGGCAAAGAACTCTCTGAGGATGTGAGAAATAGAATTGTTGCTCTCCACAAAGATGGCCTGGGCTATAAGAAGATTGCTAACACACTGAAACTGAGCTACAGCATGGTGGCCAAGGTCATACAGCGGTTTTCCAGGACCAAGAACATGGATTACTGGAATGCCCTGTGGTCTGACGAGACCAAGATGAACTTGTTTGGCTCAGATGGTGTCCAGCATGTGTGGCGGCGCCCTGGTGAGAAGTACCAAGACAACTGTATCTTGCCTACAGTCAAGCATGGTGGTGGTAGCATCATGGTCTTGGGCTGCATGAGTGTTGCTGGCACTGGGGAGCTGCAGTTCATTGAGGGAAACATGAATTCCAACATGTACTGTGACATTCTGAAACAGAGCATGATCCCCTCCCTTCGAAAACTGGCATGGCATGCCTCATGGCAGTTTTCCAACAGGATAACGACCCCAAACACAACCTCCAAGATGACAACTGCCTTGCTGAGGAAGCTGAAGGTAAAGGTGATGGACTAAACCCAATTGAGCACCTGTGGCGCATCCTCAAGTGGAAGGTGGAGGAGTTCAAGGTGTCTAACATCCACCAGCTCTGTGATGTCATCATGGAGGAGTGGAAGAGGATTCCAGTAGCAACCTGTGCAGCTCTGGTGAATTCCATGCCCAGGAGGGTTAAGGCAGTGCTGGATAATAATGGTGGTCACACAAAATATTGACACTTTGGGCACAATTTGGACATGTTCACTGTGGGGTGTACTCACTTATGTTGCCAGCCATTTAGATATTAATGGCTGTGTGTTGAGTTATTTTTAGAAGACAGTAAATCTACACTGCTATACAAGTTGTACACTGACTACTCTAAGTTATATCCAAGTTTTATTTCTATAGTGTTGTCCCATGAAAAGATATAATGAAATATTTGCAGAAATGTGAGAGGTGTACTCACTTTTGTGATACACTGTATATTACCTGTAAAAGTCTATGATTCACTTTCAGCATGAGACCCTATTACAGCATTTACATTTTCAGCATTTAGCAGACGCTTTTATCCAAAGCAATTTACAGTACTGTGACAGTATATTATCTAAGCAATTGGCGGTTAAGGGCCTTGCTCAAGGGCCCAGCAGTGGTGGGGCTTGAACCAGCTTGGCTACAACTGCTCTAAAAAAAGACATTTACATTTTCGGCATTTAGCAGATGCCTTTATCCAAAGCAACTTACAGTACGGTGACAGTAAACAGTCTGAGCAATTGAGGGTTAAGGGCCTTGCTCAAGAGCCAAACAGCAGCAACCTGGAAGTAGTGGGGCTTGAACAAGCAACCTTCTAGATACTAGACCAGTACCTTAACCACTAGGCTACAACTGCCTACAGCATTAGTTGGAGTGTAGTAAGACCCTAACCCTATTTAAATGGGCACATAATTGCCACTAATATGTTAAAAGTACATTTATAATCATACATAGTTGGGGATCCCCAAGCTCATATAACTCCTGTTTTACACAAGACACAGAAATGCAACACTGAAGCATGGATCAATAGTTTTGCCATTGTTTCTTCATTGAAATACATTTTGTCCGATTATAGACCTAAACTTAATTTCAGTAACAGGCTTTATAGGATAGTTAGCTTTTATTTAAGATAATTAATAATAATATTAATAATAATAATAATACTAGTAATAATATTAATAATGTTAATAACAATAATACCAACAATAACCATACTACTACTACTAATACTACTACTACTACTACTAATAATAATAATAATTATTATTATTATTATTATCATTATCATCATCATCATTACATTAACATCATTTAATATAAAATTGTTCTGCTTTGTTGTGATAGATGCATGTAAACAGGCACGTAAATCAAGCACCTTCCCTTTTGCCCTGGATGAGAAAAGTGCCCTTTCTGCTGGAGCCCAATTTTTTTCTACATTCATTAATATTTAAAAATAAAAATTACCCTCTCTGTCATCAGTTCCCCCCAAAAGTGTTTAGATATCTGACGGGCATTTATTTGAGTTCTTGTGAGAATTCTGCCCCGATCTGATCCCCGCCTTGCCCCTCCCTCCCCCTCCTCTGGTTAGCACTCATGCATTGCTGAGCGCCAGGCCAAACCGCTGCTACACACTTCTCCTCTGACCCGCAGCATCAGACAGACAGGTAACGACAGTGTTTCATACAAATGCATAACACATAGCCTACACGTTTTGTACCAGGGCCGGAGTGGGCCCCTTTTTCAGCCTGGGAGTTTCATGCCCAAACCCGGCCCACTTTTTCCATGGAGGAGCAATCTGAATAAATGAAACGGCAGCTAGCTCTTACAATGCCTTTTTATTGGGTATAAGTTCAGGTATATGTTGGTAAGTTAACAGAAAACACTTCACTTAAACATGTTTAATTCAAATTTAAATCAGATAAAGATTTAAAAGGTAAAAAAAATGTGATAAAGATGAAAACGTATTTACATTTGTACAGGAGCAATAAGTTGAAATAAAAATAATTTGAAATTAAAATTGCATTTGTCTTCCCAACAGAGAGGTGCTCTATTGTTAGGTTTACACTACACTAAACTTAAGTAGCTTCACTACACGCATATTTAGTAGGCTACCTACAGCATCAAAAGCCTCCTAAGCAGTGCACTTTATTAATAACGGTGTCATTGTCTATAGACATAAGACATGGCTTATCTGCTGCTCTGAGGCTAAAAAAAATTTCATTAAGGGTTAGCCTATTTTGCTGAATAACATAACATGCTTGCAGTTTTTTTAATTTTTACACAATTTAGCCTATATTATGATGGTGTAGAATTGATAGTGATTTAGGCTATTTGTCTCCATTTGTTAAAATAAATTAGGCTATCGTTAGACATCTTTCTGAATGTCTGAACAATTTAACATATATCATGTATATTCTCTACGTTATATTTTACATTACAAATAGCTATGTTATTTTAAATAATATTTTAAATAACTCATGGCCTCCTCGGGATAATCAGTACCATAGCGTCGGAACAAAAACATTCCAATAATGAGTTAGGCTATTTAATATATTACACTTCAAATTATGGTTATTATTTTCAGCTTGAAACTGGATATTTGTGATTAATGGTGTGTATTGGGTTCTACAAAATAAACTATGCTAAGTTGACGTTGCAAATGTTGCGCAATAGCCTTCACCTGGCCATTTCGGCTCCACCTGGCCTCTTCCTGCCCTCCATCACCACAGACTGATGGTTGGTTTGCGCTATTCTGTTGCTATATTTACTTTTACCGGCGCTCTAGAAAAGACGCCTCGTGGGCCAAACCAACTTAAACATCTGGGAGGGGAGAATTCCTTCAGATGGTAGAACCCATCTAATCTACTGCAATGTAGGGGCTGCGCTGTCAGATGAATGGAAAATGAATGCAAGAAGAAGATTAGATAAGTGACAGATAAGTGTCAAAATAATTTTTCCCATCCATCCGGCCCAAACTCGAGATTGACATGAGCCGGCCCATCGGGAATCCTCCCAAATCTCCCGATTAGCCACTCCGGGCTTGTTTTGTACTCATGAGTCATGAAATACGTGATTTCAAAGCCTTGTCCAGCTGTTTACTGACGTTTGTCATGTTTAATGAAGGGGGAGGGGGACAAACTGCAGCAGACAGACAGACAGACAGACAGACAGACAGACAGACAGAGAATTTAAAGACAATTTTACTGTTTTACAAATTAGACAAGTTCACTAGTTTTGTTTCATTTAAAATCTTACTTATTTTGATGTGAAAACCTGAAGAAAAAAAAAGCATGAGCACAAACATTTTGCAGGAGAATGTCAAGTAGCTCTCACAGTAAAGTGTTGAAAATAGATACAAACATACAATATTTTATAATTACAGCATCCTGGCCAAAACGCTGTGTAGGAAAAGTCACCTTTAGTCAAGGAGTTATTTTCATGCAAGCATTTATACTTCAACAGTTGAGGTTAACAAATAAGGAATAATTTTGCTAGGTAATTGACATTACAAACTAATATATGTAGAAGGCTAAATATAATGCTCTATGATATAGAACAGCATACAAAAAATGATGAATAAATAGGAAAATGTTATTTAGCTGTTTATTTGATTTTATTGGCATAATAACAGGCCCATTGTTAACATTAACTACCCAAAGTGGGTTTCTGATTTGAAATCAAAGGTAGGTCTTAAGTTGAGTTACATGACAGTCTGGTGAGGTAAATTGATACTAGTAATGGTATATTATTAGTGTAATGCTTCAAAAACAGTAAAATGATGTATACTGTGTTCTCCCCTTTATGGAGATTCCGTAAGTCACTCTTGATTATTATGCACAACATTGATTTATCTCATTTACAAATTTTGCAGCATAATGCCAAGAAAAGAAAGGTTACAAAAGCAGAAAGAAAAGGAACTACAGCAAGCAGCTCAGGGTAGCAGCTCTCTTTGATCCTGGATAGGTCATCTACCAGTAAAGCAAATGAGGGAGATGTATCAGTATTAGTTATTTGGTTATTAAAAAGCGCGCACAATTTGGCCTTGTTTTTGCCTGTTTTTTATTTATTTATGCAATTTGATCATTTGAGTTATTTGATTAGATGTGTATTGATTGTGTTAACAAAATAAAAATATAAGTTTTTTTTTATTTTATTGGGGGCGATGGGTGCCCTTTTTTTTGGCTTGAGCACCTGCCCCCAAAAATATCTGTGCACGTGCCTGCATGTAAATGAGGTTACTGTTAGATCAGTGAGCAACGCTCAACCAACTGCTAAATTATAATCCTCTATCATTATATAAATTTACTAGCATTATATAAAGTTGCCAGTCTTTGGCTGTAACGTTCCACTTTTTTGAAAACTAAAAATAATGGAGTGTCAACCAGCCCCAATGTTAAACAAGGTCCTAGCTTGCAATGGACATTCCACTTCATCGTAAAAAAGGTTGAGGTCAGGACCTTCTTGCTGTGAGGCGACAGTGCTACCCACCGAGCCACCGTGCCACCCACTTTAGAGTGGTGGAACAAAAAGCGCTTTTTTAAAACTGTTGCCCAAAAGCTGGAAGCATATAAATTATGGCAAAGGTTTTATACACCTGTTAGCAATGTGTGTGGCTTAAACACCTAAACTTATAATACAGTATTATGATAATATTAATTTCAGTCTTGTTTCAATCATAGCTATATTTTAAATTTGTTCAAATTATTAAATATTATTAAATATTTAAATATTATATAACATAATCATCAAATAAATCTTGTTTTGTTTCTCTTTAGATGATGGCATGTACCCTGAGCACAGGATGAGGCACACTCGCTCTCTTTCAAAAATCTCCTTACCTCCACGAGCCCACTATCTGGACACCTCAGAGGAGGAGGAGGCATATCATGCCCCTGTTTATCAGCTGCCAACACGTCGCCGCAGCCGCGCCTCCTCCCAGGAGAACATCCAACAGAGCTCTCTGCCGGTATGCATGTGTATAAATGTTTAATAGACGTTTTGATCAAGTGCAGTGTTTTTCTGTGGCTAAAACTTGAAATGGTTAATAAGCAAAACAGACTCTCAGGGTGTGTGGTATTGTGACAGAAATTCTATAAAACATATACATTCAGTTTCAGGCAGTTCAGTTATACAACAGGTAGTGTGGGTAACTCTAAGCTTAGAGTCAGCGAGGACCTGGGTTTGATCCTTTGATCCAGGTCACAGACTCACCATGTCTGCATGGATTTTTTCCAAGTAGTTCTGTAAAGAACATGACTGTAAGTGGATTGGCTGCTGTTAATTGTTTCTACATGTAAGTGAGTGAGTAAATGGATAAATGTAATGCTTTACAATGGATTAAATCACTTTCCATATGATGTTCTGCCAGTGCCAGGGCCAGTGATAGCTCAGTGGTTAAGGTACTGGACTAGTAAACAGAAGGTTGCCGGTTCAAGCCCCACCACCACCAAGTTGCCACTGTTGGGTCTCTGAGCAAGGCCCTTAACCCTCAATTGCTCATCGTGTAAGTCGCTTTGGATAAAAGCGTCTGCTAAATGCTGAAAATGTAAATGTTCTTACCCCTCAACTAATGTTTGCAATAAGGTTTTAAATTGAACACTAATCAAGATAAAGTGCAAAATATAGATAAATAATAAAGATATAATAATAATAGCAACAATAATAATAACAATAAATATTAATAATAATAATAAAATAATAATAATAATAAAATAATAATAAAATATAACAATGGTAATTATATACATAGATGTATAATAATAAAGAAATATAAATAAATGATCATTTAGTATCAGTGCTGTCAGCTGGTTTTGTTGATTCAAATTTCTATTTTAGTTTAACATAAATAAAAGTTTTATTACATTCATTGTAGATTTTTAACCCACTTAATTAGGGAGGAGGGGTAAATGAATACTATGGTCGGCTGATTTTTAAACTTTTTTGGAAACTGGAATAAGTTTTTCCAATGTTTAGTTCCATGGTAAAAGCTTAGTGGCACATTAATCCAAACAATGTCTATGATTTTAAAGGTTTTAAACATTGTTTAACTAGGTGTATAGTGACCCACAATAAATGGATCAAAGGTGTATTCTGCACATTTTAATGTTAATCTGTGATAACCCAATTTTCATGCACTTGTAGGGAACATTGAACACATTTACTTAAAAAAAAAAAAAGTCATATTACAACCCCAAATAAGAAACAGTTGGGACAGTATGAAAAAGTCAAATAATAAAAAAACAGAGTTTCTAACATTTACTTTGACTATTTTATTGCAGACAGGATGAACCTGAGATATTTCATGTTTTGTCTGCTCAACTTCATTTCATTTATTAATAAACACCCATTCCTGCATTTCAGGCCTGCAACACATTCCAAGAAAAGTTGGGACAGTAAAGCATTTACCACTTTGTAATGTTGCCATTCCTTTTCACCACACTTAAAGACGTTTTGGCACCGAGGATACCAAGTGATTTAGTGTTTCAGGTTTTATTTTGTCTCATTCTTCCTGCAAACACGTCTTAAGATGTGCAACAGTACGGGGTCGTCGTTGTAGCATTTTTCCTTTCAAAATTCTCTATTGGGGACAGGTCAGGACTGCAGGCAGGCCAGTCCAGTACCCGTACCCACTTCCTCCGCAGCCATGCCTTTGTAATGTGTGCAGCATGTGGTTTCGCATTGTCTTGTTGAAAAATGCATGGACGTCCCTGGAAACGATTATCAAGGGCACTGACACAACCCCATACCATGACAGACCCTGGCTTTTGGACTTGTTGCTGATAACAGTATGGATGGTCCTTTTCATCTTTGGTCCGGAAAAATACTCATACATCTATTCAGATTAACAGTTCACTTGCGTAGAAAGTTATTTAATGTTATTTAACTTTGTAGCATGCCTAGCTTGTTTTCTGTTAGTAATTATGATTGACTAATGCTGGTGATGTAAAACACTCATTTCTTTCTTTGTTTGCCTCAACCACTGATGCTTCAATGCAGATGAATGAACTGAGTAAGAAAATGTCTGCCATTGAGAGTCTCCTGAGTCGACTGGAGGAGAAGATGACTACACCTACTGATCAGGTGAAAATGTGTTTTATTTGCAAGTTTAATCAGGTCTCCTACTTTTCAAGACCAAAGGCAAAACAACAGTTAGTTCCAATCCTCTACATGGCACTCTGTTACTAAAAAATAGTTAAATATAAGCTATTTTTACAAACCACTTTTTCTGAAAAATTTTAACATTTAAAATGCAGTAAAACACAAGAATATTATATGTTAATCCTTATGAACCTTTATTTAACTGACAAAAGTACAAAGAAGTGACTTGGAATGTTTCGTCTGACCAAATTCATTGTAACTAAGACTGCTTACAGTTCCTGGTAGAGTTTAGCCATGCTAAAATAAGATGCCAATTCAAAGACTTATGACAATATATTAATAATATTTAAAGTAAAGATAAAGCAGGCATCACGGTGGCTCGGTGGGTAGCACTGTCGCCTCACAGCAAGAAGGTCCGGGGTTCAATCCCCAGGAAGGGTGGTCCGGGTCCTTTCTGTGCGGAGTTTTCATGTTCTCCCTGTGTCTACGTGGGTTTTCTCTGGGATCTCCGGTTTCCTCCCACAGTCCGAAAACATGCAACCAGGTTAACTGGAGACACTGAATTGCCCTATACGTGAATGGGTGTGTGTGTATGTGTGTGTGTGTGTCTGTGTGTCTGCCCTGCGATTGACTGGCACCCCGTCCAGGGTGTTACTGTGTACCTTGTGCCCATTAAAAAGCTGGGATAGGCTCCAGCAAACCCCCCCGCCCAAGGACCCCAATTGGATAAGCGGTTAAGAAAGTGAGTGAGTGAGTAAAGCAGGCATGGTGGCACTGCTAGTAGAATTAATGGTGCATAGCCAAGGGCCTAGGAACCTAGGGGACAGTGTAACATGATGGGAAAATGAGTCATCGCAGTAAAGGCAATTTTCTTTGCCAGTATGACTGTGCATAAAGACATGGTTTGAATTTTTTGGTGTAAATTAACTTTACCGGCCTGCCCAGAGCCCTGACCATAAATCCAAAACACCTTTGGGATAAATTGGAACAGACAGACAGACAGACAGAGACAGATAGATAGATAGATAGATAGATAGATAGATAGATAGATAGATAGATAGATAGATAGATAGATAGATAGATAGATAGATAGATAGATAGATAGATAGATAGATAGATAGATAGATAGATAGATAGATAGATACTTTATTTATCCCATTGGTAATATAGTACGTATATTTTTGTGCTGTTTAACTAAGTAATATCAGGTGCAATAGAAGTAAACAGTTCATGTGTCATTGTAGCCAGCCCAACCTTCAGCAAGCCTACTGGAGGAGGAAAAGCTGAAGAAAAAGCTAGATGAGCTGATGAGTGACAGAGCACTTTCTTCAGATGAAGATGAGTCCAAGAAACTGTTCCAGACCAAGGGTTCAGGTGTAAAGGGCACTCAGCGAAGTGAATCAGTATTAGCAGTACAGGAAGCAGCACTAAGCTCCTCTAGTGACGAGATGACCACTGATGCACAAAAGGTAATGATACAACCCCAAATCAGAAAAAGTTGGGACAGCATGGAAAATGCAAATAATAAAAAAACACAGAGTTTCTTACATTTACTTTGACTTTTAATTGATTACAGACAGGATGAACCTGAGATATTTCATGTTTTATCTGCTCAACTTCATTTCATTTATTAATAAACATCCATTCCTGCACTTCAGGCCTGCAACACATTCCAAAAAAAGTTCAGAATTCTCCACACATTCTCTATTGGGGACAGGTCAGGACTGCAGGCAGGCCAGTCTAGTACCCGTACCCTCTTCTTCCGCAACCATGCCTTTGTAATGTGTGCAGCATGTGGTTTTGCATTGTCTTGTTGAAAAATGCATGGACATCCCTGGAAAAGATGACGTCTTGAAGGCAGCATATGTTGCTCTAAGATCTCAATGTACTTTTCTGCATTAATGCTGCCATCACAGAAGTGTAAATGACCTTTGCCAGGGGCACTGACACAGCCCCATACCATGACAGACCCTGGTGATGGTCCATCCTAGATGGCTCAGAGCCCAGAGAAGTCGATGCCGCTTCTGGACATGGTTAACATAAGGCTTCTTTTTGCACAGTAAAGTTTGAAGTGGCATTTGTGCATGTAACTCTGTATTGTAGTGCTTGACAAAGGTTTGCCAAAGGAATTCCTCACCCATGTGGTTATATCAGCTATTGTTGAGTGGCGGTTCTTGATGCAGTGCCATCTGAGGGATCGAAGATCACTGGCGTTCAGCTTAAGCTTGCGCCCTTGGCCTTTAGACACTAAAATTCCTCTTGATTCCTTGAATTGTTCAATGATATTATGCACTGTAGATGGAGAAATATGCAAATCCCTTCCCATCTGTCTTTGAGGTACATTGTTTTTAAACATTTCAATACTTATCTCACACATTTGTTGACAAACTGGAGATCCTCTGTTCATCTTTGCTCATTCATTTTCTGGATGCTACTTTTGTACCAAACCATGATTATAGTCACCTGTTGACATCACCTGTTTGGAATCACATCATTATTTAGTTTTTTTATTACCTCATTACTAGCCCTAAATTGTCCCTGTCCCAACTTTTTTTGGAATGTGTTGCAGGCCTGAAATGCAGGAATGGAGGTATATTAACAAATGAAATGAAGTTGACCAGACAAAACATGAAATATATTGGATTCAAACTGTCTGCTATCAAATAAAAGTCAAAGTAAATGTAAGAAACATTGACTTTTTTCTGATTTGGGGGTTGTAGATATATGAGCAAAAAGTATGTTTACAGGTACAAAGTTGAAATAAAATGATATTGCTTATTTAAAGTAAATATATGCACAGAAAGTATATTTAAAAAAAAATGGTTTGTGAAACGTATCCCTTTACTGTATATTACTGTTGCCTTTAGGGAAAGAGGTTTATCCTCTTAATGGCCATTTTATGAGTACCAATCCCTGTTATTTTGGTAGGCAGCATCAATTAGCTGTTATGTGTCTAGACTAATAGGATGGTAAATGCAGCCCCCCACCAAGATGTACGGCTCTAAAAGCACTGCTGTGTCAGCAAGGCTTACCTCAGCTAATTGCTGTTCCCTCTACATGGCTTTCAGAGATCTACTGCGGTGGCTCTATGTGACATCACAACAGAGATTCTAAGAACTATAAATGCCACAGAAAATGCTATGAGTGAGTTGGCCCCCCAAAACCCTAATGACAGACCTTACTTAGAGGGCGCAGACGTAAAGCAAGCTGATGCTGCTTACAAAGAACTTGAGGAAAATGTAAGCCTGCAGATGTTTTTACCTACATACAGCAATGCCACTATATCATCTCAGTTGGGTTTAGTATGAGTCACAGTTCTTTGGTGAATGATGTTATAATACTCTTTGAAAGCAAAATCAATGGTACAATCTTCATTGTGTTACATTAGTTTAGGTTGGGTATTTTCAGAATACTTTCTGCTTTTTTTTAGGTGTATCTGACAGCAGGGAAGTCTTTTAACATGGAACAGAAGTTGATGCAAATTGAACAACGTGCTAAGAACCATTACGTCAGTCATTTCACTGATTCTGACATTTCTGAACTGGAGGACCAGCTTGCAGTGGCTGCTGCCAAAGTTCAGAGCACAGAAAGTGAGGTAAGACGTTTTAATACATCAGACATATACAGTGAATGCCGTGGCTAATTATTTTTAGGTAACTACAGGCATTGTCTGTTTTAACTACCACACAGTACAACAAATAGAAACTTTAGTTTCTGAGCACAATTTATGACATATCACAGGAATTTCAAGCATCTTCAACTTGTAGTCCTTAGCCCGCTTAGGTGGCACAGCGGTAAAACACTCTAGCACACCAGAGCTGACATTTCAAACTTGTCAGTCGAAAGTGAGCTCTGCCATCCGGCTGGGCTGGGCAATACATGAACAATTTGGCTGTTGTTCATACAGGGTGGGGAGCCAGGGACCTTATAACTGATGCAAGTATGACCTTTGTTGGCTGATTGAATATAAAACAACAGAGTGTCTATTTGCACCCGGGTACACATAGCATTCCCCACACAGTACAGCTATTCGTACCCCAAAAAGAAAAAGAGCAGACAAACTCAACTGCGCATGTCTACCAACGATATATAAACACTATACATGGACATGCTAAAGGTCAAGGGATAGCAGTAAATTGATCATAAAGTGTCGTTACCTGGGGACGTGGCACGGTGGCTAAGTGGGTAGCACTGTCGCCTCACAGCAAGAAGGTCCTGGGTTCGATCCCCAGGTGGGGCGGTCAGGGTCCTTTCTGTGTGGATTTTGCATGTTCTCCCCGTGTCTGCGTGGGTTTACTCCGGGTGCTTCGGTTTCCTCCCACAGTCCAAAGACATGCAAGTGAGGTGAATTGGAGATGCCAAATTGTCCATGACTGTGTTCGATATAACTTTGTGAACTGATTAACCTTGTGTGAAGATAAACTACCATTTCCTGTCATGAATGTAACCAAAAGTGTAAAACATGACGTTAAAATCCTAATAAACAAACAAACAAACCTGGGGATGGCTTGGGAATGCCCATATCTGTATAAGTTGTGAGGTATTATCTTGTGAGTAAGGCTGACCACTGGCCAGTGTGCTCATGGCAAGGCAATGCGAATTAATAGAGTTTGAGTGAGGCAAGATTGTGGGTACCAGACGGGTGGGACATTTAACATTCTTTAATCCAGTGTCGCATGTACTGGGAATATGTCATAGAGGGACCAGAGATCCTGCACCTACAAATACCACGGATATGACGCCGAACACGTGGACTCAACTTCTTTGGTCGACCCAGGCGAAGCCTGTTCCGAGTGGAACCTGTCCTGGAAAACCGCTGTATGACCTTGGCCACCATGCTGTAGCTCAGTTTCAGGGTGTTAGCAATCTTTTTATAGCCCAGGCCATCTTTGTGGAGAGCAACAATTCTATTTCTCACAACCTCAGAGAGTTCTTTGCCTTGAGGTGCCATGTTAAATATCCAGTGGCCAGTATGAGAGAATTGTACCCAAAACACCAAATTTAACAGCCCTGCTCCCCATTTACACCTGGGACCTTGACACATGACACCAGGGAGGGACAACGACACATTTGGGCACAATTTGGACATGTTCACTGTGGGGTGTACTCACTTATGTTGCCAGCTATTTAGACATTAATGGCTGTGTGTTGAGTTATTTTCAGAAGACAGTAAATCTACACTGCTATACAGGCTGTACACTGACTACTCTAAGTTATATCCAAATGTGAGCGGTGTACTCACTTTTGTGATACACTGTATCTCTCTTTGGAGCCGCTCGGATCGAGTTGTTGAGTAGTTCACACATAGTGATTTAGAGCCGAGTTTCAATCGCCGAGTTGCTCCCAAGCCGGCAAATCTAGCTCCGACCAGTCGGCGAGCAAAAATCAGAGCAAAAATCATGTAGTGTGAACATGGACACGGGGAGAACATGCAAACTCCACACAGAAAGGACCGGGACCGCCCAGGCCTGGGGATCGAACCCAGCACCTTCTTGCTGTGAGGTGACAGTGCTACCCACTTAGCCACCGTGCCGCCCTTCTCAGCATTAAGCAGTATATGTTTTGTTTTACTATGTTTTCATACTATAAAATGCAGTTTTAGAGTTATTGCTTACATGAAAATCATATATAGAAAGCACCATTAAATATCTCACCAAAGCTTTATATTAAGCATTTGGTTTCCTAGAATCGTCAAGCTCTATGTTGAAACTTATTCAAACTTACTACCCATTTTTATTTTTACATAATCAGAAAGAAAAAAGGTAATTTCTCTGTTACGTCATGCTGTAGTATTTTGTATTATTGTGCTAAAATCCCTTCAAATATGCATGAATTAATTTCTTGACATCTTAACAATTTTACTACATACTATAATCAAAACATTTTTCTTAGGTGTCAGATATAGAAAACAAGATTGCTGCTCTCACTGCTTCTGGACTGTCAATAGATAAGGCAAAGAAAAAGGTGAATCATACAAAATAAAATTACATTGTAACTTCTGTTAATATAAAATTTAAAATTAAGATTCGTTTTTCCTGCTTTTTGTCTATTCTAAAATGTATTTTCTGGATTTATAGGCAGCAATCATACAACAGCAAAGAAGAAAAATGTCCCAAGACATCCCTGCAAATAGAAAACATTTCTAAACATGAGAAGTATGTTTTTTTCAGTTTACCAATAATGAGTTTCAACATCTAATTGCTTTAACACTGTATGTTGCTTAGTAACACTTTACAGTAAACCTCAATGATATATTAAAATCTTGAATCTGTAAATGTATGTCCTATGCTGTCATGAGTAGTCAACATAGTCAGGTACTGAAACATATGTTATGACAGCTACTTAGCATGTGACAGAACCTATAATGGCACTGTATACACTATTTAACTGAAATTATGAACAACCATCCTAACTATGGATTTTATGTTTTTAAGCCAGACCCATTGCTAACAGGTGTAAATAAAAACAATTATATGAAATAAATTAGATGCTGTCAGTTAAGGGCAATGATTTGTGTAAGGTCCTTTCCTGTTACAACATGCCTGTACTCCAGTGGCCCTGACCCCAACTCAACTGAACACATTTGGGATTAATTACAACCAGGTTTTTTCCTCCAGCATGAGTGCCTGATTTTACAAATGCTCTTTTGCCACAAGGCAGGAATATACCTTGAACAGAGCACTAATTCATCACCCATACCAGCACATTTAGTCATTTACACCTGAGAGCAATTTAGAGCTGCTAATCCTCCTAGTACATTTACAGAATTTAGCTGACACTCTTTTCCTAAGCGACTTACAATTGTGACTGTATATAGTCCAAGCAATTGAGCATCAAGAGCCTTGCACAAGGGCCCAACAGTGGCAACCTGGCAAAGATGGAGATTGAACCAGCAAACTTCTGACTTCTTACTAGTCTAGTACAACAACTATCATGCTACCACTGCCCCACCTGCTACATGTTTTGATGAGATGGAAGGAATCCAGCATACCTAGAGAAAATCCATGAAGAAACAAAGAGAAAGTAACAACTCTACTGTAGAAAACGCCAAAAACATGTGAACCATGACCATGAGTTTGATGGACATCCTATTCCAAACCCACAGAATTTAATATGCAGTTGGTCCCACCAATACTACTATGACAGGTTTTGCTCTGGGAAAGCTTTTTACAAAATTTTGGAGTGTGTATGTGAGAATATTGGCCCTTTAGTCAAAAGAGCAAAAGAGTTGGGCACCAATTTAAACAAGAAGTTCTGGTTTATGTATGTTCCAATTAATTATTAATTGTTTATTGAGGATGTTAAACTAAGCTTGTTAAACTATCTCTTAATAGATTTCACTGTGTGTACAGCAAAACATTTTTACTTTGTGCAACAGTGCACAAGCATGCTGGAACTGGAAAGCGTCTTTCCCAGACAGTTATCACAATGTGTGGTTTAGTGCCATCTAAGCGTTTACTGTGGCTGGATGCAACTGAGAATATTATCCTAATATGTGTGCCTTTAAAAAAAATGATGTGTGGGATATCTTTTATCATTGCCCAGTTTACCTTTTCTGCTCTTCCCTCTCTTTTGCAGCAATAATGTATATGTTATGTATATGACAAAGCCAAAAGTAGAGCTACCCAATCAGTGATTTAGTTCCTTATAGAATCATAGTGAATTAAAAATAATGTGCTAGTTAGTAGTGGGTGACTACATTAGTACTGTTGGAAAAATCTGTTTCTGCAATAAAGTTATTTGGCTTTAAATTCAATTTCATTGCAAATTTCTTAAACTTCTTGAACTTTTACAATAATCTATGCAGTATGTTGCAGACTTCTGCTTATCCTACTGATTAAAAAATATATATTTTTTAAATATTTTTTAAATATTTTTTATATTTAGTGTGAAAGCATTTATATATTTATTTTAGCAAATATGTTATGCAATGGTGGGTTAAAAATGCTTAACAGTTATTATGCCTAATGGCAGCACCACAACTGTAGAATGACCTGGTAAACAATAGAAGCTTTTGAACACCAGTTTGTATCATGCATGCTATAATGAATCACATGGAACACTTCAAAGCACATGCTGCTATTTATTAACATAAAAGTAATTGTAGCACTGTCGCCTCACAGCAAGAAGGTCCTGGGTTCGATCCCCAGGCGGGGCGGTCCGGGTCCTTTCTGTGCAGAGTTTGCATGTTCTCCCTGTGTCTGCGTGGGTTTCCTCCGGGAGCTCCGGTTTCCTTCCACAGTCCAAAAACATGCAGTCAGGTTCATTGGAGACACTGAATTGCCCTATAGGTGAATGTGTGTGTGGGTATGTGTATGTATGTGTGTCTGCCCTGTGATGGACTGGCGCCCCGTCCAGGGTGTTACTTTGTGCCTTGCGCTTATTGAAAAGCTGGGATAGGCTCCAGCGACCCTAACTGGATAAGCGGTTAAGAAAGTGAGTGAGTGCATGCAAATGTATCTAGACAATATTCAACTTTAAAACTGAATGTAACATTTAATTCTAAAATATTTCATTTTTTATTTCATGTCTGATCGAAAGTTGTGGAAGGCTTCTTTGGGTTCCAAACTCAAATTAATTTAATGAGTTATAAAGAACATCTAATGTAGTTCCAACAAGGCTAGTAGGTTAGTTTAATATAATATCAGTTGATTAGCTGTTGCAGTCTCTGTATACAACACAATATTTATTTATAATAGCCATCCATCCATCCATTCATCAATCCAACCAACCTCTCAACCATTCATCACATCTTTTCCATTCAATTATCTATGCATAATTGCATACATCCTGTCTTTTATAATTCATTTATCCATCTCTACCATTAATCCCTTCTTCCATGTATGTACCCATTCAGTTATTACCATCCAGTCATCAATCCATCCTTTTATCTAGCTACCCATATGTTCATCCCATCTACCATTTTTGCATCCATCCAACTTTAAAAATACGCCATACCAGAGAAGGTCAATGACCAATTGATGTGTTGTAATTGTTAGGAAAACACACTTGGGGGAGCCAAAGTACCACTTTGTATTTTGTATTTTGGCCAGCAACTTGCAAAAAAAACTACATATTTGCACCCAGATTAAAATTTAATTAAATATATGATTCTATATTATTGATACACTTTGCACTTGTAAATTCAATGCAAATACTTAATTAGTTTTTTAATTCTTTAGTACCTACCAAAATGTGATTTAGACATATGTTCAGCAGCTCAGTATAAAAAAAGTATTCTATTAAAATATCAATTTTTTTCGTCATTAGTTTTACACAAAATTGAATTTTTCATGTGACTAGTATTTACAAACCTTCTTAAACAATAATACACTTATTTGGTTGAGCTTAAAATTTTTTGGGAGTCTTGGAATTTTAATGGCTTCTGCAAACACTACTTAGCATTATACTGAGACTAGATGACTAGAGACTAGAGAGGTAGAAAATGTGCAAGCATACAGCACATAATAGCCCAACCAGAGACTGACTGACGTTTACACAGTAACACACATTCTCCAACCCAAACACATCAAAAACTCCTAGTTAATATGTGAACTACACAGTCACAACTATTTACAATAAAAGAGCCAAGCCATCCACAATGTACTGCAATGTAGTATACTGCAATACAGTCACAGTCAATGTGGCTTCAGGGTACATTTACATTTTCGGCATTTTATCCAAAGCGACTTACAGTACTGTGACAGTGTATAGTCTAAGCAATTGAGGGTTAAGGGCCTTGCTCAAGGGCCCAACAGTGAAAACCTGGCAGTGGTGGGGCTTGAACCAGCAACCTTTTGATTACTACTCCAGTACCTTAACCACTAGGCTACAACTGCCCATAATACATCTTTCTGAGAAGTAAAAGTGTAGACAAATTTTGTTTTTAATACATTCATTCATTTATTGTCTGTTTTACCACCACTTTATCCTACTCATGGTTGCAGTGGGTCCAATTCAAGAAGGAAACATCCTGGTCAGGCTGCCAGTCCATCAGAGGTCAACATACACTTACACACACATTCACACATACACTCATACTTATAGCAATTTTGTATCTCCAGTTAACCTGACTGCATGTCTTTGGACTGTGGGAGGAAACCAGAAGACCCAGAGGAAACCCACTCAGACACGGGGAGAACATGTAAACTCCACACAGAAAGGACGTGGACCACACATACCTTCAGTGTAAATGTTTTTCTTCGTGTATTTTTCCATTCATTGCCTGTTTTACCTTTGCTTAATGTGAAAGGCAGCAAACATCCAGGGCAGGTTGCCAGTCCATCACTGGGGAAGAAACACAAACACACACACTCACACTTTTTAGTATTTTTAGTAGCTCCAACTGGCCTGACTATATGTCTTTGAACTTGTGGGAGGAAACTGGAGCACCCGAAGAAACACACATGGTCACAGGGAGAACACATTAAGGATCCTGGGAAGCCAGGGAATCAAACCCAGGCCCTTCTTGCTGTTAGGTGACAATACCACCCTATATTGAATATTCATTTTCTCTTTAGCAGTATAAACTAATGAATTTGTAAGACTAATACATACCACTGTAATGGATTTATGAGACTAAAAAAGTACCATTGTAATCGTTGTCTTGTTTTATCTCTAGAAAGGGGAAAACTGTTTTTACTTATTAGTTTAAAACTAGTTTAAAACTTTTACTTATTAGTTTAAAACTTGAGTTAAATAACTGTTTAGGCATGGTAGTGCAGTTGGCATAGTAAGTGACTCACAGCTACATGAGTACAAGGGGCCTAGTCTGCAATATACACCGATCAACCATAACATTAAAACCACCCCCTTTGTTTCTACACTCACTGTCCATTTTATTACCATATAGAAGCACTTTGTAGTTTAACAATTACTGACTGTAGTCCATCTGTTACTCTGCATGCTTTGTTAGCCCCCTTTTATGCTGTTCTTTAATGGTCCCCCACAGGACCACTACAGAGCAGGTATTACTTGGGTGGTGGATCATTCTCAGCACTGCGGTGACGCTGACATGGTGGTGGTGTGTTAGTGTGGGGTGATGATGGGGTTTTTAAACACCTCACTGTCCCTGCTGGACTGAGAATAATCCAACAACCAAATAAATCCAGCCAACAGCGCCCCGTGGGCAGCGTCCTGTGACCACTGATGAAGGTCTAGAAGATGACCAACTCAAACAGCAGCAATAGATGAGCGATCGTCTCTGACTTTACATCTACAAGTGGGACCAACTAGGTAGGAGTGTCTAAAGAGTGGAAAGTGAGTGGACACGGTATTAAAAAAACTCCAGCAGCATTGCTGTGTCTGATCCACTCATACCAGCACAACACTAACACACCACCACCATGTCATTATCACTGCAGTTCTGAGAATGATCCACCACCTAACCATTAAATGGTCCTGACCATTAAAGAACAGCATGAAAGGGGGCTAACAAAGCATGCAGAGTAACAGATGGACTACAGTCAGTAATTGTAGAACTACAAAGTGCTTTTATATGGTAAGTGGAGCTGATAAAATAGACAGTGAGTGTAGAAACAAGGAGGTAGTTTTAATGTTATGGCTGATCAGTGTATTTTGCATGTTCTTCCTGAAAACATGAAAAACATGGATTGACTTCTTTAAATTGATTTGAATGAATGAAAAATTAGTGATATATCATGGTAAAGGGTTTGAAGGATTTGACTCTTGTTGGTGAGCGGAGCACATTGATATGACTCACCAAATAGATCCTATCACAAAACACTACAGAAAGCAGGCTGGTTTAGCCCCGCCCATTTAGTCTTACTTTGTTTGTGATTGGCTTAATCCTTTTGCGCCTTGAATCTCGGAATCTCTCTTCAGCATCGGATCTCTCATCCTTCTGGGTTGCCTGTTTACTAAAATTGTTATTCAACTTTTTATCGTGGATGCTTTGATCTTATTCGTGCACTTATTGATGCCTCAATGCTGGATCTGGAGCAGAGAAGGGTGCAGCTGGGAGATATTTAAATGGACGTTATATTTTGCGCAATGTCGCCAGCCGGTCATTAGAAACGTCTTGTCATTATTATCCAGGATTTTTGGTGTGGTGGGTTTGACTTCTGGATGCAGATGTTGACTGATCAACAGGCTTTGGTGGTGATTCACGCGCGCTATGTGTAATCAAATAGGTGACACGTTTCACTGCTGTGTGTTCAGTGAATGGAAACATAGATTAACCCGATACATCAGGACACTTCTGTCTTAACGAACACAGTAGAAATTCGCACCCACTTTTAGCACATCTTTATAATTGCTGGACTATTCGGTTTAGATTTTCTCATTCTATAAATCGTTAATATTATTATAAATAATACAATGGGAACTCAGGTCACTGGAAGGAAGAGGATTCCCAATCGGGAGAAGGTATCAGCAGAGGATGATGCTTTGAGCCAAATAGCTCGGGAGGTAAGTGCTGATCTATAGATATTACACCTAGCTTGGTAATGTATGTACCATAGCGTCATACTGCGCAAAAGCAAATTCAGTCTAGCACACTATATAAAGTGCTAAACACATTGCCAATAAGAGAATGTCATTTCTATTATGCTGCACATTTGCCCCTGGCCTCTATAAAACCTATGACGAAATCGTGACGTAGGCGCCGTTATCTCTTTAACACTCATAATGAATATGGGAAGCTGTTGGATTATAAATGACGCCTGCAGCACTGCTGTGTCTGATCCACTCATACCAGCACAACACACACTAACACACCGATAAGAGACTGCCATTTCTATTATGCTGCACATTTGCCCCCTGGCCTCTATAAAACCTGTGTCGAAATCGTGACGTAGGCGCCATTACGTCTTTAACACTGTTTGATTGAATATGGGAAGCTGTTTGATTATAAATGACGCATGCGCACTGGTGTTTGCTGTATAAATTTTATTATTACTAATACTGACCTAGGCAACGCAAGATGTACTACAGTAGAACCATGCCTCAAAGTGCCCACAAAGCTGCCAGTCTTTCAAGGCTCCTTGAAAATCAAGACATAATTTAAGAAAAACAGTGACACTCTTTACGTCATACAAGTTGCCCCGTCACCACAGAAATGTTCTGCACAGTAAAATAAGCACATTAAGAAGACACATAATAGCACACAAACATGCAATGGTTGTACAACTTTTTAGACCTAGTACCATCACAGAGAAAACCTTTAAGTACTAACCTCTGTAAGGCATTTTACAGAAATACTGTGCCCTATTGCAACTGAAATTTTCCTAATATTGTGTTGGTCCCCCTTTTGCTGCCAAAACAGCCCTGCAACTGTGATGCACTGTGTATTCTGACACCTTTCTATCAGAACCAGCATTAACTTTTTCAGCAAGTCGAGCTACAGTACCTCGTCTGTTGGATCGAACCACACGGGCCAGCCTTCGCTCCCCACGTGCATTTCTGAGCCTTGGCCGCCCATAACCCTGTCACCGGTTTACCACTGTTCCTTCCTTGGACCACTTTTAATAGATACTGACCACTACAGACCGGGAACACCACACAAGAGCTGCAGTTTTGGAGATGCTCTGACCCAGTCGTCTAGCCATCACAATTTGGCCCTTATCAAACTCGCTCAAATCCTCACGCTTGCCTATTTTTCCTGCTTCAAAGTTAATGTAACTTTGAGGATAAAATGTTCACTTGCTGCCGACAAATATTCCACCAACAGGTGCTGTGATGAAGAGAGAAAAATTAGGCACTTTATTAACACAACTGTTTATTACTTGGATATACATTGTATGCTTAAAAGTATGTGAATACCTGAACATGATTTTGTTTTGAACTAACATTGTAAAAGCATGGGCATTAACATTTACTTGCTCTGCCACCCCATTACAACTATAATAGTCTCCACTCCTCTAGAAAGTCTTTTTACAACATTTAAAACATGTAAGCACTTGGCAGTTTAATTCACCCTGTAAGTATTTTAGTTATTGTCAATGTCAAGGCTCTGTGCAAGCCAGCCATGTTGTTTCATTCCAAACTTACAAACCTAATCTCTTTATTTGTTCTGTGTACAGGGCATTGTCTTGCTGTCTTGATATAAGAAAGGGTGTTATTTTTCCAAAACAACTGTCACAGAGTTGGAGTCACACGAAAAGTTAATTCTAGAATTAACTGAAAGTATGTCTGCAATCCTCACAATTATTGTCTCAGTGACACCCATTGCTTAGAAGTCTATAAAATCAGTTGTATACAACAATTTATATGCTTTCAGCTTTATATTAAACTTTGGGAAAGACCTTGTCCTGTTCCAGCATGTCTGTGCTCCTGTACTCAAAGCGGTTTCCAGAAAGACATGGTATTACAAGTATGATGTGAAGGATCAAGGTCCCAGGTCAGTTGTCCAACATTAATGCCTTACCTTACAAATGCTCTTTTTACAGAATGGGCACGCATTCTCACAGACACCCCAAAATCTTGTGGAAAGTCATCCTGGAAGAGTAAAGGCCATCATAGCTATACAGCAATCAGCCATAACATTAAAACCACCTCCTTGTTTCTACACTCACTGTCCATTTTAGTAGCTCCACTTACCATGTAGGAGCATTTTGTAGTTCTACAATTACTGACTGTAGTCCATCTATTTCTCTGCATGCTTTGTTACCCTCCTTTCCTGCTGTTCTTCAATGGTCAGGACCACCACAGAGCAGGTTTTATTTGGGTGGTGGATCATTCTCAACACTGCAGTGACAATGACATGGTGGTGGTGTGTTAGTGCGTGTTGTGCTGGTATGAGTCAGACACAGCAGTGCTGCTGAGTTTTTAAATACTGTGTCCACTCACTGTCCACTCTATTAGACACTCCTACATAGTTGGTTCACCTTGTAGATGTAAAGTCAGAGACGATCACTCATCTATTGCTGCTGTTTGAGTTGGTCATCTTCTAGACCTTCATCAGTGGTCACAAAACGCTGCCCACGGGGTGTTGTTGGCTGGATGTTTTTGGTAGGTGGACTATTCTCAGTCCAGCAGTGACAGTGAGGTGTTTTATAACACCAGAAGTGCTGCTGTGTCTTATCCACTTATACCAGCACAACACACACTAACACACCACTGTCACTGCAGTGCTGAGAATGATCCACTACCCAAATTATACCTGCTTTGTAGTGGTCCTGGGAGAGTCCTGACCATTGAAGAACAGCATAAAAGGAGGCTAACAAAGCATGCAGAGAAACACATGGACTACAGTCAGTAATTGTAGAACTACAAAGTGCTTCTATATGGTAAGTGGAGCTGATAAAATGGACAGTTAGTGTAGAAACAAGGAGATGGTTTTAATGTTGTGGCTGATCAGTGTAGCTTGTGACTTCTTGGTGGCCATATAAATAAGGCTTTAGACTGAGCCACTACATTTGGTCTTACATTACAACATTGTTTTTTTTGTTTTTTGATAGTGTCACACAACTGATAGTGTCACTGAAAGACAGCCAAGCAAACTTTATGTAGTGTATAGTGGGAGTTGTAACACTTAATGCCATACTCCCATAGATGTTGATTGGAATGCTCAACAAGCTCATGGTCAGGTGTCCATATACTTGTGGCCTCACACTTTTGGGCATATATATCATATTTGGTCTAATCCGAAATACTGTTTCTGTTCCATTTAGCATGCTCTTACATGTGGACATGCTTATTTTGCCCATAACTCCCCTGACATGCCTTGACCTTCAAGGTCAGTGGACTACATCTGGAAAGCATTTTCTTAGTGCCAAACCCACACAGAGGTTTCTCTTTATAGATTCCATAGTATTGTATTCTGTATATTTCAGAACGTTTGATGGAAGTACAATAATGCTATTAAAGGTGGGAAAAGGGTTGGCATGAATAAATTTAATACTGTATGTGTAAATATGACTACTAAAACAGGTGTTGAGACATTATACAGTTCTTATCGTTTCAACACAAGTATAAGCCAAGGAAAAGGCAATCTGTCAAATGTGGCTTTCTGGTTAACCACAACACACTGTACACTTAAGTCAGAAAAAAATAGAGGTTTGGGTCTGTTTCAATGACAGAAAGCCTAAGAGCATAAGAGAGAAAGGACTTATTTGCATACACATAGAGGTCATAAGTTTACATACACTTGTAAAGGACATATGGAGTATGTATTGTGACTTCAGTTATTTTTGCAACAGTTTTTTTCTGTGACTGTATAGTTGGAACACATATTGCCTTTCTTTCATAAATGTATTGAAGGTTTTTTTAAAAATATATGCCAAATCTGGTGTTTTAAAATATATTTATTACAAATTCTATAATGCGATTTAACTTGGTGGTGGCTTAGATTGACTATACACCGATCAACCATAGCATTAAAACCACCTCCTTGTTTCTACACTCACTGTCCATTTTATCAGCTCCACTTACCATATAGAAGCACTTTGTAGTTCTACAATTACTGACTGTAGTCCATCTGTTTCTCTACATACTTTTTTAGCCTGCTTTCACCTTATTTTTCAATGGTCAGGACCCCCACAGGATCACCACAGGATCACCACAGAGCAGGTATTATTTAGGTGGTGGATGATTCTCAGCACTGCAGTGACACTGACATGGTGGTGGTGTGTTAGTGTGTGTTGTGCTGGTATGAGTGGATCAGACACAGCAGTGCTGATGGAGTTTTTAAATACCATGTCCACTCACTGTCCACTCTGTTAGACACTCCTACCTAGTTGGTCCACCTTGTAGATGTAAAATCACAGATGATCGTTCATCTATTGCTGCTGTTTGAGTTGGTCATTTTCTAGACCTTCATAAGTGGCTGCCCACAGGGTGCTGTTGGCTGGATATATTTTTGGTTGTTGGACTATTCTCAGTCCAGGTGTTTAAAAACTCCACTCATACCAGCACAACACACCACCACCATGTCAGTGTCACTGCAGTGCTGAGAATGATCCACCACCCAAATAATACCTGTTCTGTAGTGGTCCTGGGAGAGTCCTGACCATTGAAGAACAGCATGAACGGGGTCTAACAAAGCATTCAGAGAAACAGATGGACTACAGCCAGTAATTGTAGAACTACAAAGTGCTTCTATATGGTAAGTGGAGCTGATAAAATGGACAGTGAGTGTAGACCAGAGGAGGTGGTTTTAATGTTGTGGCTGATCATTGTAGCTTGTGACTTCCTGGTGGCCATATAAATAAGGCTTTAGACTGAGCCACTACATTGGGTATTACATTACAACATTGTTTTGTTTTTGATAGTGTCACAAAACTGATAGTGTCACTGAAAGACAGCCAAGCAAACTTTATGTAGGCACCTGCTCTTAATTGAGCACAATAAAGTTTACTGCTACTTGCATGGACAAAGAAAAATCATAGTGGAGGAGAGTTTTAGAGGTAGGTTTAGAGGAAGAAGAATAATGCATTCAGACCCAACCCAACAACACTATATCTCCATGTCAATTATGGTAGTAGTAGTATTATGCTCTGGTGCTTTTTTGCTACCAGTAAGGGTGGCACTGGCTTGCTGGGTAGCACTGTCGCCTCACAGCAAGAAGGTCCTGGGTTCGATAAATAAATATGGTACCAGTAAAACTGGTGCCTCTCAGAAAGTGGGCAAAATAATGAACTTGGTCAAAGGTGAATTATTATTTAAAAAATATTGAGTAAAACACTAAATCATTTGCAATTGGATTAAAGCTTGAACACATTTGGGTGTTTGAACAGGACAATAAGCCAAAACAAACAAGAATTTAGACATTGTGTTCAAATTTGTTTTATAAGGAGATTTGTGTTTGTTTGGTTGTTTGTTTGGTTGTTTAAAAACTAAGCTCCCTCAAAAAATACTCATGGTCTTATTAATGCTGGAAAAATACTACACCACACTTCTCTAAAGTCCAGAGGAATGGGCAAAAATGTCCAGAAACAAGTGTGCCAAGCTTGTAGCTTCTTTCACAAGACGCCTTGAGGCTGTAATTGCTGTCACAGGTGCATCAACCAAGTATTAGGCTAAGTGTGTACAGATATGTAACCCCTAAATATATATTTTTTTTTTCACTAAGAAAGTGAGTGAGAGTGAGTGAGTGTTTTACCACCACTTTAGTCTATTCATTGTTGCGGTGGGTCCAATCACTGGGCAAAAGGCAAGAAACATCCTGGACAGGTTGCCAGTCCATCACAGTGCAACACACACTTACACACAATTTTGTATCACCAGTTAACCTGACTGCATGTCTTTGGACTGTGGTAGGAAACCAGAACACCCAAAGTAAACCCACACAGACACGGGGAGAACATGTAAATTCCACACAGAAAGGACTTGGGCCACTCTATTCTGGAATCACACCCAGGACTTTCTTTCTGTCCTGCCTTCAATACATTTCAGTACCAGACATAAATGTGGTCAACTGTAATTTTCCTATTCACATCAAGATGAAATAGACACCTAATTCATTCAAAAGACTCTAAAGTCTGCAATAAGTCTGGAAGAAGTCACTTGGTTACATCTGGATATTTTCTCTCATCATGAATCCATTACTGCAGCTGTATAAAACTAGTCAAGTTTTGTTTAAAATGAAAGGATCCCTGGACATTTCTTCTTCTTTTTTTATGGTCAGGATCTTGCAACATTTAGAAAATCATCATCACCTTTGCTGTGCTTGCACCTTTATGCTCAGTAATAATATTTCTTACTAAAACCCTGTGGTGTTGTCATAGCCTTTGTGCCGCAGTCTGGTTGTTCAAAAATAATCTGTTTAAACAGAGAGACTGTTTCTGTTCTGTGTTTGTACTTGATTCGGCTGCTTGGCTTATGCTGCGAAGCTAAAAAAGCAGAGTAGCTGAAGTTAGTTTAGCAGCCCTTCGATAGTTTATTACCTCCTTCAGTCGTGTTTACTGCATTGCAAACCAATGAGCTCAGGTTTTTATCTAAATATTTTACCTTGGTGTAAATAGAAGAGGGTACATGTAGAACTTTATGGCAACGATTTGGGAAAGGCACTTTCTTTTTTCTAGCATTAATGTGCCCCATGTGTCCAAAGCGGTGTCCATAAGATTTGGTTTGGTGTGGAGGAACTACAGTTGGCTGGCCTCAGCTGTGTTGATACCCTTTGGGGTGAACTGGAACTGGGATTTTCAAAAACTCTCACATTGTCAACAGACCTGAGTGATCATATGTGAGAGGCAGAACAACAGCAACCCAACACCCCTGATAACTGAAAATCTCTAATTCCATAAATCCTTCTTGTGCCTTTGTCCTAGGCAAGTGTAGCAATCCTGATCCCAGAGCATCAAACTCATCACAGTCAGATGACTCAAAATATGACATTAAATTTGGGCCAACACAACATTAAACGTGGGACAGCATGAGAGCACCAGACCACAGACCCCCAGAACAAAAGTCTTTGGTTTATTAGGACTAATGAAAAGCCTTCTCAGAGTGCCCATGCAGGCTGCCAACACTGGGCATGTGAACAATGGAACTGGACCACGGAGCAATGGAAGGATGTGGCCTGGTCTGATGAATCATGTTTTCTTTTACATCACGTGCATGTGCGTGGGAAACCTTGGGTCCTGTCATCCATGTGGATGTTACTTTGACATGTACAACCTACCTAAGCATGTTGCAGACCATGTACACCCTTTCATGGAAACGGTATTTCCTGATGGCTGTGGCCTCTTTCAGCAGGATAATGTGCCCTGCCACAAAGCAAAAATGGTTCAGGAATGGTTTGAGGAGCACAACAACGAGTTTGAGGTGTTACCTTGGCCTCCAAATTCCCCAGATCTCAATCAAATCGAGCATCTGTGGGATGTGCTGGACAAACATGTCCAATCCATGGAGGCCCCACCTCACAACTTACAGGAGTTAAAGGATCCGCTGCTAACATCTTGGTGCCAGATACCACATAAAATAAAATAAAACAATAATATAATATTAATTATAAGATTTGGTTTTACACAGGATCCCATTGTCTAAGGTTTAGGTTTTGGGTGAACTATTTGTAATTACAACTGTTTTAATCCTCCATATCAGAATTTAGTCTTTATAAAAGCATTGCGGTTGTGCTTGGTTGATACAGCTGTCTAATGCACTTGCCAACCAGATCAGAGAGTTTAAATCTCAGCAGTGCTACCATAATGGCTGGGCGTCCAACAGACACAACTGGCTGTGTCTAACCAAGGGAATGTCTGATGTTTTCTCTTGCTGCTGGTGGTCAAGGCGCTGAAACGGCTGATGGATTATTCTCATAGTGCCTGGCGTGACTCCCGTAAACTCGGAACCCAACGCTTGTTGCCATAAAGAGGCACCTGGCAAATACATGATATGTCAGAGGGGACATATGCAAGTCTGTGGTTTTATCCTGTCATATCTGGGGTGGTGCAAGTGGAAGAGGTGCTACAATAGGTAATTGGAAATGACCTAATTGTTGAGGTAATTGTTCCAAACATACAAGTCCAGTGTGAATTTGGGGAAAAGAATTGTATCAATGAGCCACATCCAAATACAGAGCCAGATTAAAATAAGGGTTCTATTTTCTTTAATAACTCATCTACAGTGTATCACAAAAGTGAGTACACCCCTCACATTTCTGCAAATATTTTATTATATCTTTTCATGGGACAACACTATAGACATGAAACTTGGATATAACTTAGAGTAGTCAGTGTACATTGCAGCAGTGTAGATTTACTGTCTTCTGAAAATAACTCAACACACAGCCATTAATGTCTAAATAGCTGGCAACATAAGTGAGTACACCCCACAGTGAACATGTCCAAATTGTGCCCAAAGTGTCAATATTTTGTGTGACCACCATTATTATCCAGCACTGCCTTAACCCTCCTGGGCATGGAATTCACCAGAGCTGCACAGGTTGCTACTGGAATCCTCTTCCACTCCTCCATGATGACATCACGGAGCTGGTGGATGTTAGACACCTTGAACTCCTCCACCTTCCACTTGAGGATGCGCCACAGGTGCTCAATTGGGTTTAGTCCATCACCTTTACCTTCAGCTTCCTCAGCAAGGCAGTTGTCATCTTGGAGGTTGTGTTTGGGGTCGTTATCCTGTTGGAAAACTGCCATGAGGCCCAGTTTTCGAAGGGAGGGGATCATGCTCTGTTTCAGAATGTCACAGTACATGTTGGAATTCATGTTTCCCTCAATGAACTGCAGCTCCCCAGTGCCAGCAACACTCACGCAGCCCAAGACCATGATGCTACCACCACCATGCTTGACTGTAGGCAAGATACAGTTGTCTTGGTACTTCTCACCAGGGCGCCGCCACACATGCTGGACACCATCTGAGCCAAACAAGTTTATCTTGGTCTCGTCAGACCACAGGGCATTCCAGTAATCCATGTTCTTGGACTGCTTGTCTTCAGCAAACTGTTTGCGGGCTTTCTTGTGCGTCAGCTTCCTTCTGGGATGACGACCATGCAGACCGAGTTGATGCAGTGTGCGGCGTATGGTCTGAGCACTGACAGGCTGACCTCCCACGTCTTCAACCTCTGCAGCAATGCTGGCAGCACTCATGTGTCTATTTTTTAAAGCCAACCTCTGGATATGACGCCGAACACGTGGACTCAACTTCTTTGGTCGACCCTGGCGAAGCCTGTTCCGAGTGGAACCTGTCCTGGAAAACCGCTGTATGACCTTGGCCACCATGCTGTAGCTCAGTTTCAGGGTGTTAGCAATCTTCTTATAGCCCAGGCCATCTTTGTGGAGAGCAACAATTCTATTTCTCACATCCTCAGAGAGTTCTTTGCCATGAGGTGCCATGTTGAATATCCAGTGGCCAGTATGAGAGAATTGTACCCAAAACACCAAATTTAACAGCCCTGCTCCCCATTCGCACCTGGGACCTTGACACATGACACCAGGGAGGGACAACGACACATTTGGGCACAATTTGGACATGTTCACTGTGGGGTGTACTCACTTATGTTGCCAGCTATTTAGACATTAATGGCTGTGTGTTGAGTTATTTTCAGAAGACAGTAAATCTACACTGCTATACAAGCTGTACACTGACTACTCTAAGTTATATCCAAGTTTCATGTCTATAGTGTTGTCCCATGAAAAGATATAATGAAATATTTGCAGAAATGTGAGGGGTGTACTCACTTTTGTGATACACTGTAACTACTACTTAACTCCCAATTGAAATTTCTATATACTTGAGCTTAAGATTTAAGACCCTGTTATTAAGAGCTTTGGGGTTGGCAAAGATACACACTTTAAGGTGTGAAAATGCATGAAAAATTCTGCGAGATCATTTAAGGAATGTGCTCAGTATATACAGGCTTATACAGTTTGCACTGGAACAAGGCCTGCATTCTTAAATCAGGACATTCCTTACATTTGCCAGCTTAAAAACTAGGCTAAAAAATTTATTTTTATTTACCTTATTTACTCTATTTACTCTCTATCTTGGGCTTATATTTGAGTAAAATTTTAGGAAGTGCTTAGGCTACAGGGACTTCTAATATACTCTATATTGTAAGAAAATACACAAGTAATTAACAAATACTTTAGTTATTTACTTTACTTTACTTTAGTGTGTTACTGTGCAGTGCAATAAGATATGACATGCTCATTTAAAACCTGTAGTAAAGTAGAAAGTGCTCGTGATGATCTTTGTCCTTGTGTCTTCAGGGGTGTTTGTGTGTCCTCATTGCTTTATGGGCTTGATATACTGTACAGCATTTGACCATGATGGATCTGGTCAGGTTTTGCCTTTGTTGGCAAGCAATGCAGCCAGCATCAGAAAGCCAGCAGGGTTGACACAGATATAGACTGACAAGGAATTATTTAGGAAAACTAAAGAACAGATGAGCTGATGAACTCTGTATGAATTGTAAGGACCTAATGCATCAATCTTTAACTTGGGGTATACGTGGGGTCAAAAGAGATTTTTACAGGACTGTTAATAAGTTGCCACGCCCATGTTTTTGTGAGCACATGGTGGAGGAGGCTTTGTTTAGGATGTCAGGCCAACAACTCCTCCTTATGATTGGTCAATGACGCTAAGGATCCACAGCTGCTCCTTGTTGCAGGTAATGCTCAGGGCATTTAAGAGAGCAGCTGTGGAGCCTTCGGCAGAGACTATTTTGACTTGACATGATTTTGGTTTGGTTTTGTCATGCTCTTGTCTAGTCCATGCTCTTGTTCATGCTTAGTGTTAGCCTTTTTGTCTAAGTGTTAGTCTAAGATCATGTTTTGCCTTAGCTTAGGGTCTAGTATAGTTTAGTCAGGTTTCTTGTGTGTTTAGATTAGCGTTAGCTGTTAGTGTAGCATAGTTTAGCTTTAGCATTGTTTATGTGTTTAGATTAGTGTTAGCATTAGCATTTAGCTTAGGTTGTGTGTTTACGTCTGGTCTTGTCTTGTGTACCCTTGTCTTGTTTTTTGTTATTATTAAATACTTTGTGAAACATCTCTGCGTGTGTGTCCGCCCCTCTCTTGTCCTGTTATGCGTAGTTCACACTACACGATTTTTGCCCTGATTTTGTGGCAGCTCGGGAGCAACTCGGCGTTTGCTCTGCGATCTAAACTCGGCTCTCAATCGCTATGTGTAAACTACTCAACAACTCGATCCGAGCACTCGCCAAGCGCTCGGCGACTGAGGAGAGATATCTAGCATGTTAAATATCGTTTGCGACTGGCAATGAGTGTGGTGAGGGGGATAATATAGTTTCTGTCAGAATACATCGGCACACACACAAGCTTTACAATATTTGTGAACTTATCGTCTACTCCAAACTATAATACCAACACTGCATTACAAAAAAAATATTTTTGACCTACAACTCACTACAGAACAAAACAATCCCTGCTGGTTGTGTTGCCAAATCCACTCGGATTTATTTATTTTTGTCTTTGATTTTCTGCTGCACATCAGTGCACAAACAAATTTGATCGCTTGCTACTTGTTGACGTGCATTTTTGGACGTGGTATCATTAAACTCCTCTTCACTTCTCGCGTTTGTTTTCGTGACAAAATGTATTTTGGAAGACCAGAGAAGCTCACCTGCGATTCCAGTTGGTGATAGATTGTGTAGTGTGAAACCCCCTATCGCCGATCAGTCGTGTAATGTGAAAGCCACACCGACTTGAAAGACTCCCAATTACAAGAGATCCAGTTGTGTAGTGTGAACTGTACAGCGACCTGACGACTTGGAAAGTCATGTAGTGTAAACTTGATATTAGCTCATTCGTTACAGTAAGTGGCTCCTACCCACCCTCAGTGTGTTTTTGCATTTTAAACAATTAAATAATAATGATTGGAACTATTATGCAATGAAATCACAAACTGAAACTCGTTTTGCATCAACATGGGGTCTGCCTGCATGTTAAACACTGCATTGGAACACGTGGAGCTGTGCGTTATTTTGTTTTTATTTACAAAACTAAAGTGAACATTTGCATCATGCCACAGTATAAATGTAGAACTCAGCTTATCATCTAATAATATAAATGAATGAATACCTTTATTTGTCATTTAAACATATACAGGTGTACAGTACAACGAAATTATTCACGCGTTTTTTAAAGCTGGGGCCAAGACACAGGGTCAGCCTTGTTTAAGAGGGGGATGAATGTGAATGAATGTGGCTTAGTGGGTAGCACTGTCGCCTCACAGCAAGAAGGTCCTGGGTTCGATCCCCAGGTGGAACGGTCCAGGTCCTTTCTGTGCAGAGTTTGCATGTTCTCCCCGTGTCCGCGTGGGTTTCCTCCGGGTGCTCCGGTTTCCTCCCACAGTTCAAAAACATGCCACCAGGCTAATTGGAAACACTGAATTGTCCCATAGATACCTAGCCGCTAGATGCACAAACCAGCGCATTGTAGTGCCGGTCCCAAGCCCGGATAAAATAGGGAGGGTTGTGTCAGGAAGGGCATCCGACATAAAAATTGTGCCAAATCAATGCGGATCATGATCCGCCGAGAGCTAACCCCGCAACTGAATGAGACAAAGGCTGAGGAAGGAGCAGATATATATCGTTCGGTTGCGGGGTCGGCTCTTGGCGGATCATTTTTCCCAATCTAGTGGTATTCAGTTATGCAGACCTCTGTCCTGACCAAGTTGCCGAGCACTTTTCACTCTCTGTCTGCCCCTCTTTTAGCATTAGCATTTTTGTTAGCTCTAAACGTTCTGTTATTGACTGTTTAAAATTTAAATCCAAAATTCTGAACTAGTGTTGCCCATATTGGTTATGTTTTTTTGACTGTTCTACATTACTGATATGTTTTCTATGTTATGCTTTTTTCAGTAAAAATAAAGTATAAAGAAGTGGAAGTGTCGCTTTATGCTTGTTGGTTAACTGATTACTAATGATGGTCGGTTATTGTTTAGGAGAAATTGACAAACTTGGCATCTCTGAAAGCAAATGTTTACAGTGGGAATGGTGTTTTCTATATGATAGTGCTTGAATAGTTAATGAATATTGTTTCAGATAAAACCACTGATGTTTGCAAATCAGTAAAAGGAACAGTTTAGTGCTATGTTAGTACTAACCAATTCTACTTCTAATTCTACTAGTTTATTGAGTATGTTTCAGAGGGTTTGCTGTAATTTTATACTGTCCTGATTTCTTGACTAAACAGGCTGTACCGTACTAATATACATCACAGTTTATACTTGTGATATAATTGAAAACAGATGATTAAATCTTAACCATTCATTGCTTTCAAACAAATGGGTAAGCGCACTCTTACAAAAGTGCAATTGTGAGATCATTTTGACCACATCGAAGTGGCAGATGTGTAATGTTCTAAATTTAGCATTTGCCTTCGTCACAACCTGTGGAGCTCAGTGGAACATTTGACCAAATTCACATTCACATTCATCTCCTGGTCCTGCTTTTGGCACTTTGATTTTCCGACTTGAGGCTTGCATGCAAAAAAAGTAGACAGCCAGAAGTGGAGAGAGCACGAGGCTTTGTGAGGAAAAACATTTTGGCTGGCGAATAGGATTAGATCAGGCAGATGGAGAGAGAGAGAGAGAGAGAGAGAGAGAGAGAATGCACTCTAGCCCTTCTTAGCTGAAAAGGATTGCCCAGTACCCACTGACCTGTATCTCTTAAGCCTCTAGACGGCATTAACATTCTGAGCTAATTCTCCATTTATTCATTCATTTATTGTCTGTTTTACTACTGGTTTATCCTGGTCAGGGTCGCATTGGGTCTTATTCATTGGGCAAAGGCAGGAAATACACCCAACAGGGCACTGCCAGTCTAACACACACACACACACACACACACACTGGGCAGTTTTAGTAGCTTTAATTGGCCTTACTTCATGTTTTTGAACTTGTGGGAGGAAACCACAAGTGTGTCAACACAGAGAACGATGAAACTCCACAGAGTTGTCCAGTAAACATCTAGCGTTCACTTGTAATGTCCACTTGTATTCTTTATACTTCTTTACTTAAGCCAGGGCTTTAGTGTACCGGCCTTAAATGCCGTTTTTGTAAGAAGCTACGAGCACCAAACTTTACTGCCATAATTTTTTTAATATTTTTTTTATTATTGTAGTACTGAGACTAGTTATTATAGTTTAATTTTAAGAGATACATAATTAACACTAAGCCCAGTACTGTAATAAATCTTGCACCTTTCCACAGTGTGTCTGGCCGTTGTCCATTTTTCATGTGTGGCAGAATCAAACCCAACAGCTATTGAGAAATGCCTATAAGACAGAATAGCCTTTTATTATCCCACAGGGGGATATTTGCCATAGTACAGCATGGAACATGCTAATAAAATGCAGTGTTCCTTACATTTACTTTGACTTTTATTTGATTGCAGACATTTTAAATCCACAATATTTCATGTTTTGTCTGCTCAACTTCATTTCATTTGTTAATATACCTCCATTCCTGCATTTCAGGCCTGCAACACATTCCAAAAAAAGTTGGGACGGTGGCATTTTAGGGCTAGTAATAAGGTGAAAAAACTAAATAATGATGTGATTTCAAAAAGGTGATGTCAACAGGTGACTGTAATCATGGTTTGGTACAAAAGCAGCATCCAGGAAAGGTTGAGTCTCTGATGAGTAAAGATGATCAGAGGATCTCCAGTTTGTCAACAAATGCAAAAATGATTGAAATGTTTAAAAACAATGAACCTCAAAGAAAGATTGGAAGGGATTTGCATATTTCTCCCTCTACAGTTCATAATATCATTAAACAATTTAAGGAATTTCAGTGCGTAAAGGCCAAGGGCGCAAGCTTAAGCTGAATGCCAGTGATCCTCGATCCCTCAGATGGCACTGCAGCAAGAACCACCACTCAACAATAGCTGATATAACCACATGGGTGAGGGATTACTTTGGCAAACCTTTGTCAGGCACAACAATACAGAGTTACATGCACAAATGCCACTTAAAACTTTACTGTGCAGAAAAGAAGCCTTATGTTAACCATGTCCATAAGCGGCGTCGACTTCTCTGGGCTCTGAGGCATCTAGGATGGACCATCACACAGTGGAAATGTATATTGTGGTCAGATGAAACAGCATTCCAGGTCTTTTTTTTTTTAAATGGAGGCCATGTGCTCCGGACCAAAGACGAAAAGGACCATCCAGTCCAAAAGCCAGGGTCTGTCATGGTATGGGGCTGTGTCAGTGCCCTTGGCAAAGGTAATTTACACTTCTGTGATGGCAGCATTAATGCAGAAAAGTACATTGAGATCTTAGAGCAACATGTGCTGCCTTCAAGATGTCATCTTTTCCAGGGACGTCCATGCATTTTTCGACAAGACAATGCAAAACCACATGCTGCACACATTACAAAGAATTGACTGCGGAAGAAGAGGGTACGAGTACTGGACTGGCCTGCCTGTAGTCCTGGCCTCTCCCCAATAGAGAATGTGTGGACAACAACGACTCCATACTGTTGCACATCTTAAGACTGTTTGCAGGAAGAATGGGACAAAATAAAAGCTGAAACACTAAATCACTTGGTATCCTTGCTGCCAAAACATCTTTTAAGTGTGGTGAAAAGGAATGGAAACATTACAAAGTGGTAAATGCTTTACCATCCCAACTTTTTTTTTAAATGTGTTTCAGGCCTGAAATGCAAAAATGGATGTTTATTAATAAATGAAATGAAGTTGAGCAGACAAAACATGAAATATTTCAGGTTCATCCTGTCTGCAATAAAATAAAAGTCAAAGTAAATGTAAGAAAGTCTGTGTTTATTTATTGTTTGCATTTTTCATGCTGTCCCAACTTTTTTTGATTTGGGGTTGTACTATATTACTGTAACACAGTACTGTGTTCATCTGCCATCTATTAAGGAACACATTTTCTGTTTGCATTTTTTCTCAATTTTCCTCTCAAGCTAGTTGTATCCAATTACCCAACTGCATTTTGCTTTCTCTCCCCTGCTGACTGAGGAGAGCTGTGACTAACACATGAATCCCCTACAGCATCTACCTCAACAGACAAGTCAATCATTGTCCGTGTAGCCGCCCAGCCTGCTGGTAACAGACCTTTGATTCAAACTGGAGTTGGGGGTAGCGTGTTTTACCGCTGTGCCACCTGAGCACCTCAAATAATTCTTGTTAAGCAGTCACAGTTGAATAAAGTATCTGTGGAAACGTATTTAACATTGTTTTCTTGTTAGACGTATCAGGGTCAGCTTTTATGTGTAATTAACGAGTTTGTTTTTGTGGACCAGTGTGTATGTGGGATTGTTTTCATGCATCTGGGGGTTGGCTGGTTTGTACTAAGCCTCAGCTTAAGCTGCCCTGTAGCTGTGTTCAACAGGGAGGAAGTAATGCTATATGAAGCTTTGCTGCATGCTAAGAGCAGATTAGACTGACGCTGTCATGTGGCAGTCAGGTCAGTGAGGGGGTGTGTGAGAACTCCTAATCCTTCCCACTCCAGCACCTAGCAAGTTGTTTTGTTAGTGTATGCTACATTTGATCTGACTGTTATGCTGATTAACACTGTATAACTTGGTGTTTTATTCTGGTATGTCTAAGGGTGTTTAGTCTGGTTTAAATCGGATTTAGGTTTGTTTTCCCCCTTGGTGCGATCTGTTTGGGTAGGTGTGAACACAGTATTTGCACTTGGATGTGGACCAAAACAATCACACCAACACCCTTGAGAGGATGTAGTCTGCTCCTGAACAAACTCTGGAGCGATCTGTTTTTAATGAGAACGTGGTCTGACCTTGATCCGACTCAACTAGCACTGTAGTACATTTGACATTGTACATTGCATTTACATTTACATTTTCTGCATTTAGCAGACGCTTTTATCCAAAGCAACTTACAGTTGTGACAGTATATTGTCTAAGCAATTGGTGGGGCTTGAACCAGTGACCTTTTGATTACTAGTCCAGTACCTTAATCGCTAGGCTTTAACTGCCCTATTGTACCTTCTCAATATTAGGTCCCTTACTCTGCTCTCTGAAGGCAGTACTTCTTCTTCGCAAAGTCTAAAGAAATGCAGCAGTTTTATGATGTGCCCTCAAGTGAATTTGGCATTGCGCTGATGTAGTTCAGCCTAGTATAACGCCCAGATAATTATCACAGCTCTAGTTAAATGGCATCTCTACCGTTGCTCCATGTTTAATTGCATTAAAATATGCACTACACTGGTCACTTATCAACTGATTCGGACCAGAGCAAACAAACTATAAGTTTGAAAATGCTATTAGTTTAAGTCTTGGTCACTGACCTTTTCAAGATGCTGTTCTTTGAGATCAGGTGTGGCTTTGTTATTTAATGCATTTTTATTTTGTACAGTTATCCACATGTAATCACTGCAGAACAACCAATCACTAATAGCCAAGTAATTATCTTATGTTCTTGACACTGAATATGTCATGTAAGTGCTACTTCCACAACATGGAAAGAGTCTGAATTTGAAAGTCTATTCACACTTGACTTGTAGGCATTACTGTCAATGATTCCATGGAAGAACAAGAATCGTTTTATACTAATGTGAAAGGATTGTATAGCCGTAGTTACAGCCAGTTTACTTAAAACCTAAGACAATGGGACAGTAAATAACCAACAATGCACTAAAAAGAAGGATCTATGATTTGTTAATTTTCTTAAATTGTTATTTAACTGACAAAAGTACAAGGGTAACTCTATTTATTAAGAATTGCAAAAAGAAATTACATCACTTTTCTGCATAGTCACCTTTCTTACCGATGCATTTTTTCCAGCATCGTACCATTTTAATGCCATCATCAAAATAATTTTTTTGATTGTGTATTGCCACTGATGCACCACAGCTTTCACATCATCATCACATGAAAATCTTCCCTTTAAAGCTTCTTTGAGCGGTCCAAATAGGTGGAAGTCAGATGGAGCTAAATCCAGACTCTCTCAGTCTCTCAAGTATAAAAGTGCTGAAACTTTTTGAAGATCCCTTGTATAGAAAGAAAATATTTTACTGTTGTTTTCACTGATCAACTTCATTGTATTTTGTAAATATTGTGACTGGAAGTTTTATATTTTATTACAACCCCAATTCCAATGAAGTTGGGACATTGTGTAAAACATAAATAAAAACAGAATACAATGATTTGCAAATCCTTTTCAACCCATATTCAATTGAATACACTACAAAGACAAGGTATTTAATGTTCAAATGGATAAACTTTATTGTTTTTTGCAAATATTCACTCATTTTGAATTTGATGCCTGCAACACGTTCCAAAGAAGTTGGGACAGGGGCATGTTTACCACTGTGTTACATCACCTTTCCTTTTAACAATACTCAGTAAGCGTTTGGGAACTGAGGACACTAATTGTTGAAGCTTTGTAGGTGGAATTCTTTCCCATTCTTGCTTGATGTACAACTTCAGTTGCTCAACAGTCTGGGGTCTCCGTTGTCGTATTTTGCACTTCATAATGTGCCACACATTTTCAATGGGAGACAGGTCTGGACTGCAGGCAGGCCAGTCTAGTACCTGCACTCTTTTACTACGAAGCCACTCTGTTGTAACACGTGCAGAAGGTGGCTTGGCATTGTCTTGCTGAAATAAGCAGAGACGTCCCAGAAAAAGACGTTGCTTGGATGGCAGCATATGTTGCTCCAAAACATGTATGTACCCTTCAGCATTAATGGTGCCTTCACAGATGTGCAAGTTACCCATGCCATGGGCACTAACACACCCCCATACCATCAGAGATGCTGGCTTTTGAACTTAGCGCTGATAACAATCCGGACAGTCCTTTTCCTCTTTGGCCCGGAGGACACGACGTCCATGATTTCCAAAAACAATTTGAAATGTGGACTCGTCAGACCACAGGACACTTTTCCACTTTGCGTCAGTCCATCTCAGATGAGCTCGGGCCCAGAGAAGCCGGCGGCGTTTCTGGGTGTTGTTGATATATGGCTTTCGCTTTGCATGGTAGAGTTTTAACTTGCACTTGTAGATGGAGCGACGAACTGTGTTCACTGACAATGGTTTTCTGAAGTGTTCCTGAGCCCATGTGGTAATATCCGTTACAGAATGATGTCGGTTTTTAATGCAGTGCCGCCTGAGGAATCGAAGGTCACCGGCATTCAATGTTGGTTTTCGGCCTTGCCGCTTACTTGCACAGATTTCTCCAGATTCTCTGAATCTTTTGATGATATTATGGACTGTAGATGATGAAATCCCTAAATTCCTTGCAATTGCACATTGAGAAACGTTGTTCTTAAACTGTTGTGGACTATTTGCTCACGCAGTTGTTCACAAAGTGGTGAACCTCGCCCCATCCTTGCTTGTGAACGACTTAGCCTTTCGGGGATGCTCCCTTTATACCCAATCATGACACTCACCTGTTTCCAATTAACCTGTTCACCTGTGGAATGTTCCAAACAGGTGTTTTTTTGAGCATTCCTCAACTTTCCCAGTCTTTTGTTGCCCCTGTCCCAACTTTTTTGGAACGTGTTGCAGGCATCAAATTCAAAATGAGTGAATATTTGCAAAAAACAATAAAGTTTATCCGTTTGAACATTAAATATCTTGTCTTTGTAGTGTATTCAATTGAATATGGGTTGAAAAGGATTTGCAAATCATCGTATTCTGTTTTTATTTATGTTTTACACAACGTCCCAACTTCATTGGAACTGGGGTTGTAGTTATTTGCATTAAACTCACAAGTTTCTGCTCTTTTAGTAGAATTAACAGGGATAGAAGTGACTGTTTAAAGGTTTCAGAATTCCAAAGACATATTGACCTTGGCACATACACACATGCACACAGTTTATTAAACACATATTCATATGCATGTACACCATTTTCCTAACAAGCTGACCACTGTTGTAAAACATTTAACGATAAACAAGTTTGGTGTGGGAAGTTGGCCTTGAGATGGGTTGCCTTGAGTTAGCCTGGGGAGCAGTAAAGAGGGGTATAAATAATGCGATAGGGCGGATGGTATCCACCCTTCTCTCCTGTAAAGGCCTGTGTGTGTTTGCATTTTGAGATGGGTCCTCAGCTGAGTAATAAATTGATCTTTTTCTTGTACTATTAGTCTGGTTGTCTGTGTCAATCTTTAAGGGTTATTTTGAATTCCCACAACAATATATACACATTTATAATATGATGCCTGTAACACACTCAAAAAGTTGTGACTGAGGCATGATTAGCACTGTGTTCCATCATCTTTCCTATGAGACTTTTTAATGGTTTGGGAACTAAGGACACTAATTGTAAAAAAGTAATTGGAAGTTCTTCTTCATTCTTGCTTAATATAAGCTGGTTAACAGTTCATGGTCACAGTTGTCTGAATCTTCTCTTCATAATGTTCCATACATTTTCAATCATAGACAAATCTGGACTGCAGGCAGGACAGTCAAGCACACACACACACACTCTGTGTCTACAAAGCTCATCATTGTAGTATGTGCAGAATGAGGCCTGGCATTGTCCTGCTGAAATAACTATAGACTTTCAAGTAAAACAAGTCACCTCTTAAAAATTCTAATATACTTCCATGTCAATAGTATCTTAACACATACACAAGTCACTCATGCCATGGGCACTGATGCACTCCCATACCATTACGGCTGGCTTTCTCTTTGTGTACTAGAGTTTCAGTTTGCATTTCTTGATGCAGTGGTGGAGTGTGTTACGTAACAATGGGTTTCCAAAGCACTCCCAAGCCTATATGGCTGTATTTAGCACAGTAACATGATGATTTCTCATTCAATATCATAACATGGTAAAAATCAATAATAGAAAACAAATGATATGCATTCAGAATTGTGGCAGTAGTTCAGGGATGGCATAATTCCGTACTCATCCAAGACCTGTTATATAAATTAAAAAGTTTGTTTTGAGACAGGACAACTTGTCCAACACAGACACACATCTCAGAATAGCCATGGTTCTGGGATGTGATGTCCAGAAAGCTACTGGTCAGCTATCCGTACGCTTTTAGCCTTACAGTGTATTTGCAGCCAAAATGTGTGTTTATTGATAGTATTTTAAGCTGCAGCAAGGGAGCAGAAGAACAATACCTTAACACATATGCAAGTCGCTCGTGCCATGGGCACTGATACACTGCCATATCATTACGGCTGGCTTTCTCTTTGTGCACTAGAGTTTCAGGTTGCATTTCTTGAGGCAGAGGTGGACTGTGTTACATAACAGTGGTTTTCCAAAGTACTCCCAAAGCCCATATGGCTACATTTAGTACAGTTTTTTTCTGTCTACGCAAAGATTTTTCTGGATTCCCTGAATGTTTTCACAATATTATGTAAGGTAAATGGTGAAAAAAATAATTACTTGCAGTTTTGCACTAAGAATTGTTCATTTTAAACTGATTCTCTCTCTAAAATTCTCTCATTCTTAGTTTGGTACAAAGTGATGAACCACAACCCATCATTGCTTGTAAAGTCTGAGTTTTTGGTGGATGCCTGTTTTATACCCAGTCATTACTCCTTTTACCTGTTACCAAATGCTGTAGCTTTTAACTTTTGACACGTATTTACCTCTGCCCCTTCTTTTTTTGCAGTGTGTTGCAGGTATCAAATTTTGAATGAGTTTACAAAATACAATGATCAGTACAATCATTATAAATCATTTCTTTGTACATTTGTCAGTTAAGTAAAGATTCAAGAAAATCTCACAGAATCTTAATTTTACTGCATTTATATATTTTCAGAATGCATCTTAATTTGGCCTGCAAATGGAAGCAGAGGCTTAGTTCATATTGCCCACAGTGCAGAGACGTAAACTAAGCATTTTTAGTCTAACCATGACTTTGGACGGCAGTCCTGTTTGCTTTGGAACCTCACAGTGCTTTTAATTTGAGTTTAGAGTTTCCAAAGAACAACCCAAGCACAGAGGGCCACTAAAATAAGCTCTTGCTAGGCTGACTCTGTGTTTCCTATTTCAATTTTACCCCATGGACAAACAAGTGTGAGGCTTTCACAGACTTTCAGTGGTAGGAATTTTCTCACTCAGTTAATATCAAATCTATTTGCAGCCAAAATGTGACCTCATTGTTGAATTCCCTGATTGTGAGGTGTATTTTAAGCTGTGTTGAAGGCTAATGAAGATCAGAGAGAGAGGGAAAATAATTCACATGCTAGCAAAAGCCAGTATAATGTACACTGTTTGGCCAAATGTATTGCCTATTGACAACATATGCAGAAAATAAATGAAATGCTTTTAACTTTGTGCGAGAAGTTTGGCTAGGCCTTTTCCTGTTCTGACTGTTTCCCTATGCATAAGCAATGTCCATAACGACAGTTTAAAGAGTTTGTTGTGAAGAAACACCAGAGCTGCAGAGCTGTAACCCCAACTCATTAAAAACTTTTGAGATAAACTGAAAGATGAATTGCAAGACAGGCATATTTTCCAAGATCAGTACCTGACCTTTTGAATGCTTTTTTGACTAACACCCTAAAATGTTGTGGAAAGACACATTAAAGGAATTGGGAGGAGATTCAGTGCGTAAAGGCCAAGGGCACAAGCCTAAGCTGAATGCCAGTGATCTTCAATCCCTCAGATGGCACTGCATCAAGAACCACCACTCAACAATATCTGATATAACCACATGGGTGAGGGATTACTTTGGCAAACCTTACATGCACAAATGCCACTTAAAACTTTACAGTGCAAAGTCTTATGTTAAACATGTCTATATGATTATGACTTCTCTGGGCTCAGAGGCATCTAGGTGGACCATTACACAGTGGAAACGTGTATTGTGGTCAGATGAACCAGCATTCCAGGTCTTTTTTGGAAAACAATAGACGCGGTGTGCTCCGGACCAAAGACGAAAAGGGCCATCCAGACTGTTATCAGCAACAAGTCCAAAAGACAGGGTGTTTCATGGTATGGGGCTGTGTCAGTGCCCTTGGCAAAGGTCATTTACACTTCTGTGATGGCAGCATTAATGCAAAAAAGTGCATTGAGATCTTAGAGCAACATATGCTGCTTTCAAGATGTCATCTTTTCTAGGGACGTTCATGCATTTTTCAACAAGACAATGCAAATCCACATGCTGCACACATTACAAAGGCATGGCTGCTGAAGAAGAGGGTACGAGTACTGGACTGGCCCCAATAAAGAATGTTTTGAGGATTTTAAAACAAAAAATGCAACAACGACGACCCCGTACTGTTGCACATCGTAAGACGTGTTTGCAGGAAGAATGGGACAAAATAAAAGCTGAAACACTAAATCACTTGGTATCATCGGTGCCAAAACGTCTTTTAAGTGTGGTGAAAAGGAATGGCAACATTACAGATGTGGTAAATGCTTTACAGTCCTAACTTTTTTTGGAATGTGTTGCAGGCCTGAAATGCAGGAATGGATGTTTATTAATAAATGAAATAAAGTTGACCAGACAAAACATTAAATATTTCAGGTTCATCCTGTCTACAATGAAATAAAAGTCAAAGTAAATGTAAGAAATTCTGTGTTTTTATATTATTTGCATTTTCCATGCTGTCCCAACTTTTTCTGATTTGGGGTTGTACATTTGGCAGCCTTTCTAATCCAGAGTACTTTTGTTCATTCTATTTACCCAGATAAATTCAGAAAGCAGACCCCAATAAATAAATCTATAAGGAGCATGAAAACGTACAAACTTCATTTCAGTTAGGACACTTTTTAAAAATGCAATCAAAAATGGAATCTGGGATTTTGGTAATTGGGTGGTGTAGCGGTAAAACACGCTAGCACACCAGGGCTGAGATTTTGAGCTCTCGAGTCCAAATCTCAGCTCTGCTGTCAGCCAGATGGATGCCTACACAGACACACAGTTGGCTGTGTGTCTGTAAGGGGAGGAACAATGGCTGAGACAGGGCTCCTCTGCTGACTTGTCGTGGTGCCTGCACAAGGGGCAGCTTATCATGGATGGCAGTGTGTGGCTCTCTGCATGTAATACTGCGCTCTGTGTGACCTCAACCTTGACAGGTCAAAAGAAGCGATTGGTGGCTGAGCATGTACTTTTAGACTTTGGCACAGAGAATTCAAGCTAAAAAGAGGACTTATCTGTTCACATCATATAATTACACTGTTTTTGTCTATCTAAAATGAACTTGGACTCAGAGAACACATGTCTGCAATAGGTATGATTTAGGTATGCTGAAACACCTAAATGTACTAATTACAAGCAAGTGGACAAGCAAGTTCGGTGCTTACAAATAATAACCATGGTAGAATGTTCCTCACTCAATTAATATCAAAGCTATTTGCAGCAAAACTCTGACCTTGTTGTTGAATTTCCTAATTGTGAAGTGTATTTTAGACCTTGTCGAGGGCTTGAGAAGAACAAAGAGATGGGGAAATCAATTCACATGCTGTTCTAAAGCCAAAGTCTGTATAATTAACACTATATAGACAAAATTATTGCCTATTGCTAACATGGTAACCAATTATAGAAAACAAATGATATGCATTCAGCATTGTGGCAGTAGTTCTGTGAAGGCTTTATTCTGTACTCATCCAAGACCTGTTATATAAATTTAAAGGTTAGTTTTGAGACAGGCCCTTCTTCAACTTGTCCAACACAGACACACTTCTCTGAATAGCCATGGTTTTGGGATAAGATGTTCAGCAAGCTCTTGGTCAGGTATCCACATGCTTTTAGCCATACAGTATATTGTATTTGTAGCCAAAAATGTGTGTTTACTGTTAAATTGTATTTTAAGCTGCAGCAAGTGCATGAGAAGAACAAAAAAGGGAAAATTACATGCTGGTTTTAATCTAAATCCTGTAGAAGGTAAGAGAAGCTAAGAGAACAAAAATGAAATTTTAATGAATATAGCATGGCGCCTAGCACATCAGCGCCGAGATTCTGAACTCCTCGGTTCGAAACTCGGCGTTGCCACCGGTCGGTTGGGCGCCATCTAGCGGACATAACTGGCAGTGCCTGCAGGGCGGATAACCGGCCTATGTGGGTGGGGTCTTCAAAGCAGATAGAGAGGCGCCTGTGCAGGATGCATGGGTGAAAAAGTGTTCCGTTAAGGGCTGCGTGCGGATAGGAGGAGGCGTGAGCAGCAATATACCCTCCTCGACTGCAATCAGGGATTCCCCAGCAGCGGAAGACAAATTGACGATGCTAAAATGGGAGAAAACGCATAAAATATAATAGAAAAACATTAATACAGCACATAACTTTTGTCCAAACTTTTAAAAATTGTTGGAAATATTATGATACAAAGAAGAGTTCACATGACCATAGACTTGTTGGACATACTATTCTAAAACCATGGGCATTAATATGGAGTTTGCCCCCCTTCCCCCAACACGTCTTTGTAATAGGTGTGGCTGAAAGACCTAATGTTTCACGTTTTTGGCCATATGCTGTATTTCAATGAAAAGCAGTACTATTAATAACTCTTCCAGAACCTTAGTTGGTGTTTGCTACATTTTTGAAGTGGTGAGACACAACAGTAGCTCCAGTACAAGCTCCAGTGCAATTTCTTGTAGGTTGTAGTTTTTCCCCAGGATAAAGCACTGCACACTCATGTGGTTGCGTTTATGCTGTAATCCAAGTTTACTGACTCCTGCAATTATCACATTCTTCTTACCCTGTTTTTATGCTCTGACCTCAGTTACCCCTTCGGTTATTCCATCAGTAAGCACTCTTAAAATGGTACTTTAAATGATTAACTACTTTTGGATCTGATTCTAATTATGTACAGTAAGAACAGTTGCTCTTTGGACTAATTTGACCCTAATTTATTTATTTGTTAGGATTTTAACGTCACGCTTTAGTTAAAATAATGACACACCCCTTTCACCTTCTCCACATTTTATTACATTACAGACTTATTCTATAATAGATCACACAACATTTGTGCTAATTTATTAAAACTCAAAATGTAAAATATCATATGTACACAAGTGTGCACACCCTTTGATATGACACCCAAAAGTGAGCTGAGGTGCATTTTGTTTTCACTGACACTGCTTAAGATGTTTCTACAATTTAATTGGAGTCCACCTGTGGTAAATTCAATTGATTTGACATGATTGGTGATTGCCAACACCTGCCTATATAAGGTCCCACAGCTGACAGTGCATATCAGAGCAAACTCCAAGCCATGGGGTCAAAATAATTATTTGCAGACCTCAGAAACAGGATTGTGTCAAGGCATAGATTTGGAGAAGGGTACAGAAAAATTGCTGCAGCTTTACAGGTCCCAAATAGCACAGTGGCCACCATCATTTGTAAGTAGAAGTTTGGAACCACCAAAAATCTTCCTAGAGCTGACCACCTGGCCAAACTGAGCGATCGGGGAAGACGGGCTTTGGCCAGGGAGGTGAGTAGGAACCCAAGGGTCACTTTGACAGAGCTCCAGCGTATTCTTGTGAAGATGGTAGAACCTATCAGAAAAACAACCATCCAGGCAGCACTCCACAAATCACGCCTTTATGGTAAAGTGGCATCTAGAGGACTGGGGTGGCTAGTCCTAACTAGTCCTGATAAAGGAAAAGATGAATGCAGCAGATGAAGTACACCGAGATCCTTGAAGAAAACCTGCTCCAGAGCGCTCTGGACCTCAGACTGGGGAAAAAGTTTATTTTCCAACATGACAACCACCCAAAGCACACATCCAAGAGAACAAAGGAGTGGCTTCGGAGAAAGTCTGTGAATGTCCTTGAGTGGCCCAGCCAGAGCCCAGACCTGAATCCAATCGAACATCTGTGGAAGAGCTGAAAATGGCTGTGTACCAACACTGCCCATCCAACCTGATGGAGCTTGCAAGGATATGACAAAAGGATGGAACAAAAATGTCCAGAAACAAGTGTGCAAAGCTTGTAGCTTCTTTTCCAAGACGCCTTGAAGCTGTAATTGCTGCCAAAGGTGCATCAACCAAGTATTAGGCTAAGGGTGTGTTATCTACCTACCTACCTACCTACCTGTACGTCTGTTTGCCTGTCTGTCTATCTGTTTGTTTATCCATCAATCTATCTGTCTAAATCTTAAACTTAAAAACTTGGGTTTGATCTTAAAAAGAACCAGACACCACGAGACCAACGTTTGCTGTTATGCTTTATTAGTTTTATTACTGAACACGTAGTCGCTGAGGTCGACGTGAACCTTCACTGCAGCACTCGCTTCTGCTTTAGACACAGAAATATAAATGATAAACGTTTGGTGTGTTAGATCTTTGTGGTTGCTTGTATCTCATGTTGCTTTTAATACTTTCTCATATTTACCTTCTTTGTTGTTGGCGTCTTTTTTGTAGTTGATTTCCACGGCCTTGAGTGCCTCGTCTGGTCTTCTTCTGCTGTTTCACTGCGTTATTGGCATCATCCTTCCTTATTTTGTTCTTTTTTACTTTAAAATAAATCAATTATTTAGTAAGAAAACCTCGAATGTTGATGTTTCTTTGTGCTGTAAAAAGTTTCGGTACCGTTTTTACCTGGAGGTATGAGGTCAGTCGTTTCTGAAGCCTCTGAGCATCCTGTCTTCTGCTCCTTGTCGGCTTTCACCTGAGCAGCAGCTTCAGCTCCTGTCTCGATATCTGCTTCTATTTGGAAAGACATCAGTAATTCAGAGTCTCATCGATGTTACTGTTTTATAAGCGATGTTTCATTTTCATAACATACCCAGAAGCAGCTCCATTATCTTCTCCATCCTTGGTTTCTTCTTCACCTGCCGGTTTAAAGTGTGAGCACTGGCTTGAGCATCCCTCAAGGGCTTTGGTCTCAGCCGTGCTAGCCAACACTTTCATCATGAATTCTTCAACTGGGATGTAAAATGAAAACATTAAATTAATACTGATTATTAATAATTAAGACCTTCTGATCAAAATAGTATCCACTGATTTATTTTCTCACCCAGAGGTTGGTCAGGATTCAGCTGGTCGCCCTTCTCATCAGGGTGGACGTTCTTGATCTCAGCGACCTCAGCTTCTGCTTCATCTTCAACCTTCATCTCGTTTATTATCTTAGATCCTAAAACAAAAGCGCAGAATGAAGAAGATCAGATCTGATCAGAGTGATAGATAAGATCCCACAGTGGTTCCAGTATGTGGACGCATGTTGATCTTTTTACTTTTCACCTTCATTATCGTTCTTTTTGTAGTTTATTTTCCAGGTCGTGTCCCCGGGTTCCTCTCCTGGTTTTCTTTTTCCGGCCGTGTTCTCCAGTGATGCCACCATCATCACCTTTGCCAAACAAATTCTCTCCATCATCTACAATCAGGATTTTATGAATTAGCGACTTAAGCTAAAATATTTATTGACGTCAGGGTCATTTTGCTCTACGTGCTCATGAAAGTCTTTTCTTACTGTGAGCTCGGTTCTGTAGCTCCTCGGTGGTTTCCTCAGGCTCATCCTGGTTATCCTGGTCAGCTTCAGTGTCTCTTCCGTTCTGAAGCTTGGTCTCCTCAGACTCTACCAGGATGGTCTTCATCAGGTCCTTCAGGGCTTCAGCCTCATCTTCGAGCTCTCCCACAGGCAGGAGCTTCTCAGCATTGTCCCTGGTCTCATTCAGGCTGGTGTATTTCAGGGCTTTAGCTTTGAGCTCTCTGACAGGCAGGAGCTTCTCAGCATTGTCCCTGGTCTCATCCAGTCTGGTGTATTTCAAGGCTTCAGCCACAGGTTCAAGCTCCTCCATAGGCAGCAGATTCTCAGCATCATCCCTGGTCTCATCCAGGCTGGTGTATTTCAGGGCTTCAGCTTCGAGCTCTCTGACAGGCAGGAGCTTCTCAGCATCGTCCCTGGTCTCATCCAGGCTGGTGTGTTTCAGAGCTCCAGCCTCGGTGTCAGCGTGGATCTCCAGTACACCAGGTGAAATGTCCTCCGAGCTGGAGTGTAGCTCTAGACCCTCATCACTTTCTGGCTGCTGGAGAACATTGTCCTCCACAGCCTCTTCCAGCAGCTTTCCTGCATCTTTAGGCTTACGCTTCCCGCTGAAGATGTTCTTCCACTTTCTCTTTCCTTTTTTCTTTTCTTTAGCCTCGTTTCTGTCGGGCGTCTCTGGCTCAGTACATTTATCATCTTATTGATCTTATTCATCATCTGCACTATTTATCTATCTATCTATCTATCTATCTATCTATCTATCTATCTATCTATCTATCTATCTATCTATCTATCTACCTACCTACCTACCTGTCTTTCTGTCTGTCTGTATGCCTGTCTGTCTTTCTATCTATCTATAATTCAGTGGTGTATAAAGTACCTGAAGGCCATACTTGAGTAAAAGTACAAGTATCTTACCAGAAATGTACTTTGATAGAAGTAAAAGTCACCTTTTAGAATATTACATGAGTAAAAGTCTAAAAGTAATTTGATTTTAAATGTACTTAAGTAATAAAAATAGAAGTAAAAGTAAATTCTGATAAACTGAAGAGGTCATTTTGAAAAATATGAAGATTGTTCTTTTAAGCTTGTAAAACACCTTAACAACCTTTTTTCTTCCTTCCAGCTGAACATGATTTGTGCCAATTCATGATTATAATCAGCTGTTTACATCACCTATTTGAAATCACGTCATTATTTAGTTTTTTTTTTTTTTTCCTTATTACTGGCCCTAAATTGCCCTGTTCCAACTTTTTTAGAATGTGTTATAGAATTAAAATGCATGTATGTGTATGTTAAGAATTATAATGAAGTTGAACAGACAAAACATGAAATATTTTAGGTCCATATAAGATGAAAAAAGAGTCGATGTAAATGTAAGAAACACTGCATCTATTTTATTTGCATTTTCTATACTGTTCTATTTTTTTGATTTGGGTAGTACATTCAAGTCCATACTGGATATATCCCAATAACCAAAAACAACTGAATTTTGGCAGAATTCATTTAAAGCAAAACAAAACGTGTGGCACTTTTAGCCCTTTAATGATCTGCTCAACCATTAGTTCAAATCTAAATATTTGGGTAAAATAAGCTGTATTTAAATAATAATTTTGGGCTGTATCTACTCCCTGATTGGCATGTGTTAAACTCAAAAAATATTGGCATTCTTACTTTAAGTAAACACCATTTCTTACTTATATGTCAACTTGAAGTCAGCTGCTGAAAACTCATCCATAAAAAGTTGGATAAGTTGAGTTCTTGTTGAGAGCATTAAAGGGTTAAAGATGTGCATTTTCCTCAGCACCATGAATCTTTTCTCTGTCGTTACAGAATTTATCTGAGAAAATATTTGTTCGTAGGTAAGTTTTTAAAAATGATGGACACGACTTGATGTCTGCACTGAATTAATTCCAAACAAATTTAGTGAAACGCAATATTTGTGGTTGGAATGTAATCGGTAGCTAGAAATCTGAACAATGTTAATGCTAATAATAATGCTAATAATAATAATAATAATAATAATAATAATAATAAACGATGCTGTGGCTTTACTTTGTTAATCATTTTTAACTTACATCAGTGTGTTGGACAGGGAGGTTCTGAAATGCCGATATTTCCGTGTCTTTGGGCTTTTGTCTTGTAGTTTGTGGCTGTCTTACTTTACACAAGCACAAACTTGGATGCTGTTGGATGGAAAGCTGCCATTGCTACAGCACAGCCTGCTAAAAGCACAGCAGGATCTCTTGGCTGCCAGGCTGTTGACAGGTCAATCAGCAGATGTGACTGCTGGATAGAAACTCGTCCTTCTTGCCAATGTTGCTTTAAGACATATCTACTGACTTTACCATTCCCAGTATGGGACAGTATATATCATCTTAAAGGTCGTTTCATTACTGTGTTTGTTCACGTGAAGGCTATAAGTTCAACCATAGACTGCCAGATGGATGGAAGTCATGTGTTTAGAAGCATCACATTCTCATGCAATTTATGCAAGTTAAGTCTCAAAATAAATGAATGTAAACAAATAGAATAGAAACTTTAATACGAGGGATCTTCAAAAAGCACTTTTATATTTTGGTTGGAAATGGTGAAGGTGGGAGGTGTAGTAATTGGTCGTGTCTGAGAGAATAAGAGAGAGCTTATTGCCATCTGAGGTCCACCTTTTTGAACCGTTCAAAGAAGCTTTAAGGGGAAGAAGATTTTCTGCTGGCATTTTTTGCTGATGGCATTAAAAAGTTGGTATGACGCTAGGAAAAATTCATTGGAAGGTGACTATGTAGAAAGGTGATGTCATTTGGTTTTGAAATTCTTAATAAATAGAGTTTTAAAAAAGTGTGGAAACCTTTTGAAGAACCTTCGTACAAATTAGTTAAGCATTAAGGGCACTCAGGTGGTGTTTTGTTTACTTACCCATTGCGATATGTGAGTTTCTGATGTGTAATTTCTGGGTTCGATCCCCAGGTGGGGCGGTCCAGATCCTTTCTGTGTGTAGTTTCCTCTCACAGTCCAAAAACATATAGTCAGGTTAATTGGAGACACTGAATTGCCCTATAGGTGAATGGGTGTGTGTGTCTGCCTTGCGATGGACTGGCGCCCCTTCCAGGGTGTTACTGTGTGCCTTGCGCCCATTGAAAAGCTGGGATAGACTCACACCCCCCCCCCCCCCCCCCTCAATGCCAAGGATGTTGATATATAGTTGGACTACATTCCTTATGGCAAACGTTTTACCAAATTTTGGAGTGTACCTGTGGGAATCTGTGACCATTCTGTTAAAAAAGCATTAGTAGAGTCAGGCACTGATGTTTGACAAGAAAGCTTGGTTTGCAATTGATTTGTGACTTACTGCACAAGTCTGGACTCTATGCAGGAGTTCCTCCACTCCAACCAAATTAAAGCATATTCTTATGACCTTTGCATGTGCACAGGGGTACAGTCATACTAAAACAGGAAAGGGTCTACCACAAACTTTTGCCACAATGTTTTTATTTTATTCATTTTATACATCTGGTGTTGATGTTGTAATCGTCTACAGTTAGTGTGACTGAAACCATGTAAAACTGTTTAGACTAGTGATCAGAATTAGGCTTTTTAACACGTTCATAAATGTAAAGTCTAGAAATGAAATGCGTTTGCATCCAAAGAAATTAAAAAAGCAACTGGATATATTTTTTTTTGAGTTGTGACATCAGATATGCAAGCTTTTTACTACTGTCTTTTTGATCTGTGTTATTAGGAATAACAGTGATAAAATCCTGTTAAGGATGAAGGGAAAAAGATATATATATATATATATATATATATATATATATATATATACAGTGGGGGAAATAACTATTTGATCCCCTTCTGATTTTGTAAGTTTACCCCCTTACAAAGACTTGAACAGTCTATAATTTTTATGGAAGGTTTATTTTAACAGAGAGAGACTAAAAGATTAAATAAAAGTTATAAATTAATTTGTATTTAATTAAGGGAAATAAGTATTTGATCCCCTACCAACCAGCAATAATTCTGACCCCCACAGACCGGTTATGTTCCCATGAGGCACACAAATTAGTCCTGTCCCTGTATAAAAGACTCCTGTCACAGAATCAGTTTCTTCCGTTCAAATCACTCGACCACCATGGGCAAGACCAAAGAGCTATCAAAGGACGTCAGGGACAAGATTGTAGACCTGCACAAGGCTGGAATGGGCTACAAGACCATTAGCAAGAAGCTTGGTGAGAAAGAGACCACTGTTGGTGCGAAAATGGAAGAAATACAAAATATATATATATATACAGGGGTTGGACAATGAAACTGAAACACCTGGTTTTAGACCACAATAATTTATTAGTATGGTGTAGGGCCTCCTTTTGCGGCCAATACAGCGTCAATTCGTCTTGGAAATGACATATACAAGTCCTGCACAGTGGTCAGAGGGATTTTAAGCCATTCTTCTTGCTGGATAGTGGCCAGGTCACTACGTGATGCTGGTGGAGGAAAACGTTTCCTGACTCGCTTCTCCAAAACACCCCAAAGTGGCTCAATTTATATTTAGATCTGGTGACTGTGCAGGCCATGGGAGATGTTCAACTTCACTTTCATGTTCATCAAACCAATCTTTCACCAGTCTTGCTGTGTGTATTGGTGCATTGTCATCCTGATACACGGCACCGCCTTCAGGATACAATGTTTGAACCATTGGATGCACATGGTCCTCCAGAATGGTTCGGTAGTCCTTGGCAGTGACGCGCCCATCTAGCACAAGTATTGGGCCAAGGGAATGCCATGATATGGCAGCCCAAACCATCACTGATCCACCCCATGCTTCACTCTGGGCATGCAACAGTCTGGGTGGTACGCTTCTTTGGGGCTTCTCCACACCGTAACTCTCCCGGATGTGGGGAAAACAGTAAAGGTGGACTCATCAGAGAACAATACATGTTTCACATTGTCCACAGCCCAAGATTTGCGGTCCTTGCACCATTGAAACCGACGTTTGGCATTGGCACGAGTGACCAAAGGTTTGGCTATAGCAGCCTGGCCGTGTATATTGACCCTGTGGAGCTCCCGACGGACAGTTCTGGTGGAAACAGGAGAGTTGAGGTGCACATTTAATTCTGCCGTGATTTGGGCAGCCGTGGTTTTATGTTTTTTTGGATACAATCCGGGTTAGCACCCGAACATCCCTTTCAGACAGCTTCCTCTTGCGTCCACAGTTAATCCTGTTGGATGTGGTTTGTCCTTCTTGGTGGTATGCTGACATTACCCTGGATACCGTGGCTCTTGATACATCACAAAGACTTGCTGTCTTGGTCACAGATGCGCCAGCAAGACGTGCACCAACAATTTGTCCTCTTTTGAACTCTGGTATGTCACCCATAATGTTGTGTGCATTGCAGTATTTTGAGCAAAACTGTGCTCTTACCCTGCTAATTGAACCTTCACACTCTGCTCTTACTGGTGCAATGTGCAATTAATGAAGATTGGCCACCAGACTGGTCCAATTTAGCCATGAAACCTCCCACACTAAATTGACAGGTGTTTCAGTTTCATTGTCCAACCCCTGTATATATATATATTATGCATTTCCCCCCTTCTTTTTCCTAATTTAGTGTAGTAAATTTGTCTTCCGCTGCTGGGGGATCTTCTTACACAGCGTTCCGGCATCCCTCCCTGCAGGCACTTCCAGTTATGCTCGCTAGATGGTGCCCAGCCGACCCATGGCAACGCCAAGTTTTAAATTGAGGAGTTCAGAATCTCGGCGCTGGTATGCTAGTGGAATATCCCGTCGCGCAATTATGTTTCTTTTTTTTCATCATGTAAAAATGAATATGTGTGTAGACACTTTTCCTAATTATTAACGTGGTATTTCCGCCACACCCATCACTAACAGCTAGGTAAAATCAATTGTATAAAATAATTTTATGCTTATAAGTTTGTGGAAACACAGAACTCAGATCTCTACCTCACTAAACACTAAATACCTTTGAGATAAACTGAAACATAGATAGATAGATGGGATAGTTCAGGTATGGGATGTCCAACAAGCTTATGGGCATATATTTAGCTATATATTTTATTTAATGTTTTAAATAATATTACATATTTTATATATTATTATTATTTATATATTATATATCATTTTATATATTATATATCATTTTATATATTATATATCATTTTATATATTATATATATTTTTATTTAAAATGTAATATTTTAGAACAGTGGGTTTATTACTAAGTATTTACTCAATATAGATAAAAAAAGATAAAAGACAATATAGATATAGAGTATCCTGTAAATGCTTTAGTGTTTGCTTAGATTTCTGGCTGTGATTAATTGTCCTACAATAAATTACCCAATAGTTTATCTATTAAACTGGCATTTATACAAAGCAATCAGTCCCATGATGAGATTAAGGAAACATGATAGTTGATCACTGCAGATCTGTGAGTGTTCTGATTGGGTTAAAGTATAAAGGCAACTTTTCAATGAAAACACACTTTTAGACATGCTAGGTACCAGCCTGCATCTGTTTTGTAGCCTTGGTATTTTCATCTAAAATGGTAAATATATATTTGATTACAGTAAATAACGGAAAAATCAATTTTCGAGTCTTTTAGATGTATGTATGTATGTATGTATGTATGTATGTATGTGTACATGGGTCTTATACTGACAGTGTGCAGTTAGCATATACATAGCTGATTACAGTGGTCAATCTGTGTATACTATTTATTTATTTATTTATTTATCACTGCTTAATATTTACTTGTTATAATGTCTGTTAATGTGAGTGGTACAATCCTATCCTAAAAAAACCGACTTAGCCAATCTACTATTATTCTTATTGTTCATATGGTGCATACTAGGTTGGATTTTATTTGGAAAGATGTCCTGAGTTGATCTGCTCTTGCTTTTAATTTTTGCTAGGCGGAGGCAAGATTGGCAGCCAAGCGGGCTGCTCGGGCAGAAGCTCGGGAGATTCGCTTAAAGGAACTGGAGAGACAGCAGAAAGAGGTAAGACTTGTAAGATGATTGGTAATGATAAGTATAGTGATGGTGGTGACAATGAATGCTGTTAAATTCCCTGTTAAATGGATTGCTAAAAGAGGTGTGCTGGCTAATTGATACATTACAACTGAATAATAATTGACTTCTAATCATTAATTAATTGATTTATTTATGTATTTATTTATAATTAATATAGTAACTAATTTACAGTGACAATGTATTTATTTTTTAGTCTTTCTAATAGACTGATGTTGGGACTAACAGTTTATACTTTGAAATACTGTTGGAAATACTACAGGTAAATTTTTTACAGAAAGGGCAACATTCTACTGTACATATTTTTGTTTAAATGAATGTTCCATTATTAGCTGCTTAAACCTGAAGTTACACACAGATCTGCCAGAGCATTCAGTCTTAATCTACAGTATACTGACACTAACAGGCTTCATAGTTTGACATTTTAATGTGTAATAGCTCTGCCAGTCATTATTTAAATAATATAAATGCATAATGTTTTAATTGTCAACTAGAAAACTATCTTACCTTACAATTTTGTGAGTGTTCATAATTAATGACGGTACATAATTCTCACAAAGGTAAAACTCAGACAGAAACAGTGTCAACATGGTGTATAGTGATGCATTTATGATACAAGTACAGGACAGATTGTATTTGGTTCTACTGCATTTTACATTTAGTAAAATATATATTTTACAGGTATTATTTATTCAGCTTTAAAAGAGTTTTTAATTACAGCAATGGTACTTTTTGAACATATCAACTTTATAGATTTTTGTAAAAATAAACTATTTAAATCAATCTGACTAATTTGATGCCTGCAAAACATTCCAAAAACCTGGGACAGCAGCAGCGTAAGACTGAGAGGTTTGTGGATGATTAAAAGCACCGGTACAAATGCAAGCTAATACCTAATTATTAAGGCTCTACTAAATTCACGGGGAATGTACTTAATTTCACGGACCTTGTTTTTCAAAAAATACAGATTTTACGAATTTGTTTTATATTTATATTTTGTTTATGCGTTTTCTCCCCTTTTTTCTCCCGACTTTTTTAGCGCCTCCAATTGCCCGATTGTGTCATGCTTCCTCTCCACTAATGCCGACCCCCGCTCTGATTTGAGGAGAACGAAGCTAACCCACACCCCCTCCGACACGTGGGCAGCAGCCGTATGCATTTTGTCACCCACACTATAGGCGAGTGCATATATGCAAATCGGCCTTGTGTACGGAGAGACTGATCCGCACTCCTTCCCCGCCTTTGTGCAGGCGCCATCAATCAGCCAGCAGAGGCCGTAGTGCATCAGTTATGAGGAGTCCCTATCCGGCTTAATACCCCACCCCTATATGAACAACAGGCCAATCGTTGTTCGTGTGGCCACTCAGCCCAGCCGGATGGCAGAGCTGTGATTTGATACGATGTATTCGAAATCCCAGCTCTGGTGCGATAGCGTGTGTTTTTACTGCTGTGCCACCTGAGCGGCGATTTTACGGATTTTTAAAGAAAAGTGCCACAATTCACGTCAGTCATTAAATTACACTCATAAATGATAGAATAAATAGAAGCTACAATACACAGCACAGCCTACCTTAATAGCTGAGAGACGAAAATTCTAGTCCATGTTTTGACACACCCCCTCTGCATCCACAGAATTGGTTGGGAGTTTTCTAAACTGAGTAGTGTTTTAGCTGCTTTAGATGTCTCTGACATTTTGTAACCGATTGCTAACGTAACCGAGCTTTAGAGTTTGCTGAGTTTATAAACAAAGAAATAAACTGTACATAGACAAACTATTGGGAGCAGAATACTGTACTGGCTTGTTCTTTTGAGGCACAGAACAGAGATGATCATGTGTGTGGAGAAGCACACTTTTACATTGATTATAGAATCCCCAAAAGAACAACACAGCCGTGAATTAGATAGGGCTTTACTAATTATGCAAAGCAAAAGACATTTAAAAACAATGTCTAGAAATTTGACAGACTTATCTGAGCTCAAGCACATTAGATTGATGCAAAGTGGAAACATGTGCTGTGATCTGTTGAGTCAATTTTTTACATTGTCCTTGAAGATTTTGGATGTCTTCTCCAAGCTGAATAGGAAAATCAAACTGCCAACACAAAATGTAAGAGCTGAGTAAGTGCCACTGATCTGGGTAAATTGCACATCTGTGAAGGCACCATTAATGCTGAGGGATACATATGCATTTTGGAGCAATATATGCTGCCGTGTTGTTTGTTTTAGCAAGGATATGCCAAGCCACATTCTGTACTTGTAACAACAATATGACTTTGCATTAAAGACTGCAGGTACTAGACTGGCCTGGCTGCAGTCCAGATGTAACTCCTGTTGAACATGATCAGCCATAACATTAAAACCACCTCCTTGTTTCTACACTCACTGTCCATTTTATCAGCTCCACTTACCATACAGGAGCACTTTGAAGTTCTACAATTACTGACTGTAGTCCATCTGTTTCTCTGCATGCTTTGTTAGCCCCTTTCACCCTGTTCTTCAGTGGAGAGGACCACCACAGAGTAGGTATTATTTAGGTGGTGGATCATTCTCAGCACTGCAGTGACACTGACATGGTGGTGGTGTGTTAGTGTGTGTTGTGCTGGTATGAGTGGATCAGACACAGCAGCGCTGCTCGAGTTCTTAAATACCGTGTCTACTCACTGTCCATTCTAATAGACACTCCTACCTAGACACTCCTACCTAGATGGTTCACCTTGTAAAGTCAGAGACGGTCACTCATCTATTGCTACTGTTTGAGTTGGTCATTTTCTAGACCTTCATCAGTGGTCACAGGACATTGCCCACGGCGCACTGTTGGCTGGATATTTTTGGTTGGTGGACTGTTCTCAATCCAGCAGTGACAGTGAGGTGTTTAAAAACTCCATCAGCATTGCTGTGCCTTATCCAGTCATACCAGCACAACACACACTAACACACCACCACCATGTTAGTGTCACTGCAGTGCTGAGAATGACCCACCACCTAAATAATACCTGCTCTGTAGTGATCCTGTGGGGGTCCTGACCATTGAACAACAGCATGAAAGGGGGCTTCATGACAGATGGACTACAGTCAGTAATTGTAGAACTACAAAGCGCTTCTATATGGTAAGTAGAGCTGATAAAATGCACAGTGAGTGTAGAAACAAGAAGGTGGTGTAATGTTATGGCAGATCAGTGTATGTGGTGCATTATGAAGTGCTATATATGATAACAGAGACCCTGGAGTGCTAAGCTAAGAGTGTTAAATTGTTCAATCAAGCAAACAATCAGTTTGAACACTGATCTTAATGACTTTTTAAGCAAGCTGTACAGGTTGTACATATGCGTAACCATTATGTATTCTCACAAACAACCTCAGGATTAAGGAACCATTCTCAGAACGGATCCCTGTACAGTCGTGTCTGGTTTTAAAGCTTATTAAAAGGTCCCAAAGTGGATTAGTGGGTCGGTGTGCTGGGGAGAGTTAGTGTGAACTTTCCCCGGGTAGCATTTCTAATTTATGAATAGGGGGTTGTGTGTATGCAAAGTAATTTTTCGGGTTCATCTTACTGAGGAAAGAGAAATTTATTTAACGGGATTGTAATGGGATTTGATTCAGCAGTATGTGTTCTACACCCGATGTGATTGGAAGGTGAGGTTGGTAAGAGATTGACTGTAGGTTACTTCTGTAAGTCTGTAGAATGTAAATTATTAGATTTGAGATGTAACTTTGTTGATATGTTGGACATATTTGCTTGGGGGAATGCTTTTGCAGCTGATTTATGTATATTTATATGTACACTTAATTTAAATTTACATTCGGCAAAGTTATATATTCTTTGGAGGCAATTGTTTTTTCTTTTTTATTTTACAAAAATAAATGTTCATAAATTTTTTCTATAACTTCATTTCCCGCGGATAAATCCTGCTTTATGCTGTCTTTAGCCTTGTCCTAATGCGTATGCTCATTCTTCCCCTGTGACATTATTTCTTTTCTTGCTTTCTGCCTCCTGGGTTCTCTGCTGCTTCTTTAGATTTATCAGGCTCAGAAGGTAAGATCTGTTCGACAGGGCTATTTTATTTCTTACCTGTGTCATATGGTTCTCATTTTTTAGTGTCTTTATACAAGTTTTAAATATCTTGGCAATTATAGTCTATCTGGCGAAGGCATGTTCTTTGGAAAATATAAAAATATAAAAAGGACTAAACTAGCATGTATTTTTTATTAGTCAAAACCATGTTTAGTCATTAAGATTGTGTTAAATAATTTAAACTGAAATATGTGTGCAAGTAAAACTCTCCTCAGTTATACTTGGCTTACAGTTAAAGTCAGAAAATTCATAATATTATTGGGGTTTTAACAATTTCTACAATTTTTCTCTGTGACTGAATAATCAGAACACAATTTATTGTCAAAAATACAGATACACTAATAACATTAAAACCACCTCCTTGTTTCTACACTCACTGTCCATTTGATCAGCTCCACTTACCATGTAGAAGCACTTTGTAGTTCTAGAATTACTGACTGTAGTCCATCTGTTTCTCTACATACTTTTTAGCCTGCTTTCACCCTGTTCTTTAATGGTCAGGACCCCCACAGGACCACCACAGAGCAGGTATTATTTAGGTGGTGGATCATTCTCAGCACTGCAGTGACACTGACATGGTGGTGGTGTGTTAGTGTGTGTTGTGCTGGTATGAGTAGATCAGACACAGCAGTGCTGCTGGAGTTTTTAAATATTGTGTCCACTCACTGTCCACTCTATTAGACACTCCTACCTAGTTGGTCCACCTTGTAGATGTAAAGTCAGAGATGGATATTTGTGGTTGGTGGACTATTCTCAGTCCAGCAGTGACAGTGAGGTGTTTAAAAACTCCATCAGCATTGCTGTGTCTGATCCACTCATACCAGCACAACACACACTAACACACCACCATGTCATTGTCACTGCAGTGCTAAGAATGATCCACCACCTAAATAATACCTACTCTGTAGTGGTCCTAACAGAGTCCTGACCATTGAAGAACAGCATGAAAGGGGGCTAACAGATGGACTACTGTCAGTAATTGTAGAACTACAAAGTGCTTTTATATGGTAAGTGGAGCTGATCAAATAGACAGTAAGTGTAGAAACAAGGAGGTGGTTTTAATGTTATGGTTGATCAGTGTATTTAGTTACAGAAAAAGAACTATATTTCAAATCTCTGGACTACTCTGACATATTCTGTATAAGTGTATGTAAACTTTTCACTTGAACTGTATATTTTTCCTCTGATGTTAAAATATAAAACCAGCCAACCATATACGTATGTGGACAATAAATCAACTTAAAGCCATTAAAATGCATTAAAAGTCCCTACTGATTGGACATTAGAATTAAATAAGTTTCTTGTGCTGGCCTGTATAATAAAGAAAATCTAATTGATAGATTCTTACTTATTTTCTTTTAATTTTTGTCTCTGTATTTGTTTCCCCCTTTTTGTGGTAGTAGCTTCAAAACAACTGCAAACCAAAGTGTGAAATGTGCATCAGATTAATGCTAGCCCTTTGTGTAATATTAATTTAAACACATTAACATTTAGAATACACAGGTTTATGATATTTCTAACAAAAAAGTATATAGACTTCTTGATTTTACTTCAAATAAACACTGAAATACATCTATGTTTGATCATTTTTCTTACTATCTGTAATCTTACCTTTCTTCTTTATAATTCTTGATTCTTCCTCTTTCCTCTGTGCTCTCAGAGATATTATGGGCTGGACAGCAAATGGGGCCATATTGAGCAGTGGATGGTATGGCATGTAAAAAGTGTCATGCAGTCTCATGATTAGTTTTGTCATGAAACAGATAATAACTGCATCGGCTCTCAGTAGATTTAGTAATAAATGTGATAAATGTTGCATTATATATTGGCATAGTGTGCTGATGTTGCATGTGTTTAGCATTGATTTCATTGTCTTGGTTTCTGTAAAGCAGTGCCTATATAGAAGCCATCTGACATGTCACATAAATCTGAGCTGTTATTACTAGCTTCATACTAGGATTATGAAGCTATCGCATGACCCATTATCCCAGCTTATAGCTGTTATAGCCTCCCAGACTGTCAGTCTCCATTTAAACTCTCTCAGATCTGAATATTTAATAAAACAAGGATCTGACAAGCATGCTTAGTGCTGTCTGCTCCCAGTGCTGTGATGCTTTTTGACATGAATAGTATTTCACATTGGACTTTTGACTTACGACTTCCTGTCATCTTTGTTCTGTTCTTGCTGCACTGTATAGGAGGACAGTGAACGGTACTCACGCCACTCACGGAGACATACCTCGGTTAGTATTTACTCCCTCTGACATTTGTCATTTTTCTTATTAAACCATTCTGTATTCATTCACTAACCACTTTATTCTGGTCTCCTGGTGTGAGGGGGTAACACACTATGGACAGGGATTCAATCTATTGCAGGACGACACAGATTCACACTTACACTTACTTTAGTGCAATTTCATCCGTGTTCTACATATTTCTGTAAGATGGGTGAAAACTGAAGATTAAAATTAACTGAAGATTAAACCCAAGACCTCAAAAACCCTAATGCTGTGTGGAAACCTCTCTACCAGCTGTGCCACCGTGCCATCCCAAATGCAATTGTGTTATGTCAGGGAAAAATATGGTGGAGAAATCAGAGGTGGAAAATATTAATGTTCAAGTACTTGCAATGATTACAATCTTTTGATTTATGTAGGTACTGTTCTTTATCTACTGGCTACATTTTGAAAAATCAAAATCAAACTTTTCTGCTCACAAAATGTTCAATGCGCTCAGGTGGTAAAAACACATGCTGATTGATGGCGCCTGCACAGAGACGGGAACAGAGTGCTGTCAGGGTGTGTCTCTCCGTACACAGTGCTGATCTGCACTCGTCAAAGTGTAGGTGACAAGATGCATACGGCATGCTGCCCACATGTCGAAAGGGGGCATGGGTTAGCTTTGTTCTCCTCAATCAGAGTGGGGATTGGCATTGGTGGATAGGAAGCATGACGCAATCGGGCAATTGGACACGCTAAAATGAGAAAATGCATAAACAAAATAAACACAAAAAAAATGTTCAGTGCATACTCTGAAATTACACCATATAAAATAGAAACAATAGAAATCTTTAAGGTGGGTCAAATTTAAATTGTCATCCCTTTTTCTAGCAGTTATTGCTGAATATAATTCCTATATTTATATAAAGATAACTATAATTAAATAAAGAAAATAATTCCTTCATAATTCAAGGTATTAAGAACTGAATAGAGCTTTGGAGTTCTTGAATTGTGCTTTTAAAATGTTCAAGTATAGGGAACATGTTTTGTGCCAGTCGTAATGGTTTTAGACTTAATTACAAACAAAAGGTTTCATATAACTCAAAATAGAAATCTGTGATAATAACATAAATTAATATTTTTGCTGTTTTTGCTTTAAGTAAACATATAAGCATGTACATATTTTTTAGTTTGGATGTTTAGTTTAGTTTACCTAATAAAATTCTACTTAGGAATCTACAACGCATTATAACACAAAATTGTAATTCCTCCCCTCAATCTTCCAGTTCACTAACTTTCCCTTCATCTCCCTTTACTTTGTTTTTCATGTGGTATCTAGCCCTTTATGTGTCTTTAGAAAGTTTGCACACTAGTCAATGGCACGAACAATAACCAGATGCATATTTAGATATGTTTGCATGAAGTGTTTTAACTGCTGTATTAATGGCTTATTACTGCATTGTGGTTTTGTCTCTTCCAGATCTCAGATGATGAGGAGAGGATGTCTGTTGGAAGTCGTGGAAGTTTGAGGGTTAGTGTGCCTGCATGCCTGAATAAGTTAATAAGTACAGACCAAAGGAAGTTTCTTCAAGCAATCCATAAGGATGCATAGAAAGTTTGGCCCACAATGACTGCATTCACACATTTACTGTTGCAGCCTTTAGTAGACACTTTTTTGCAAAGGGACTTACATTCTAGTTTTTTAACTGCTGAGCTACCACTGGTACACTACAAGTTTAACTGCTAAATTAAGATTTTTTATTAAATTGGAAGTTCTTGGTATGTTGTTAGCATAATATTTTGATGTTCTTTAAATAAACATAATGATCTGCATTATTTACCAATAGTAGAGCTACTTTGCTGTGCTAACCTATCAAAACGGATTGCATCATGTTGCAAAACAGAAGTGCTAATCATAAAAGATTTTCTGCAGTAATAACAAGTTCCACTGTAACGTACAAAAAATTTTGCAAGATTTTTTTGTTGTTGAACAGCATGCTAGTGTAACCGGTGGATGTCGACACTGCTACCACAATAGACAAATGGACTCTGCGTTGTGTTTTCGATGAGGATTTTATTCTGTTAACAAAAACAATATAGCCCTTAATACTGGTTGCGATCCCCTGCTTTTTCTCTACACTCCTCACATCCTCCTCATACAGTACAAAATTCAAAAGGGCCAGGAGCGGACAGAAGCAGGGCTTATAGTAAAGATTACAATATAATTCAAGAAAATTACCAGAACAACAGCTTATTAACAATAACAATTGCTTTTCATTTACAGTCTAGACATCACTCTATTACGCTCCGCTGCATTAGCATAGCCAACTGGCATAACTCAGATTTTATCAAATTTATACATATAATTAAGCATACCTGTTAACAAAAACGATATAGCCCTCAATACTGGTAGCGATCCCCTGCTTCTTCTCTACACTCCTCACATGCTCATATAAAAAGAATATAAAGAACAGACTTAACTGACTGATACATTGCGTGGACCATGCTGTGCAATATCAGCAATATATGCAGAAGCATAATTCACTTTAAAACTGACTATTAACAAAATATAATAATATAATATAATAGTAATAATAATGAACCCAGAAACATATATATAAACCTGGTGAGATATTTATATTAACTAAACATGTATGATTAATATAGATTTAATATGGAGCATATTGTGATACCTACCTCTTCATACAGTACAAAATTCAAAAGGGAGGAGGTAGGGGGAGGGGAGGAGACTTTAAGAGAGGCGGGAAGGGGACGGGACGTCCCAATGTGAACTTATCCAGCACCAATACAGGCTATATGTAAAAAGTGAATTGTGTGTAATTATAAGATAAACATATAAAGATTTTTAACTATGTTACACTGGCTTTTTACTATTTATGGTGTTGCCATCTGGCTTGGAAAGAAGTACAAATCCACAACTGATAAACAGTGTACACGTAGGCCAATATGTTTCTCCTCTGACCATGTATTTTTAGACTTGCTTTGTGCTCAGGGATGACATGTCATGCTGGAACATGAAAAGGCCTTCCCAATACTGTTGCCACCAAGTTTTAAGCATATCATTTATTTTATATAATTGATTTTATAAAGCTATTACCAATAAGTATGGCTAAAACACCTAAATGTTCTAATTACAAGGGGTGTCCACATACTTTGCACATAAATGATGTGTGTTGATCTGCTTTGTACATTTGAGTGTGAATTTTTTTCAGTTGGTTTTACATAACCCTTTCCATTTTGTATCTTCTTTGAACCGTACTACACCTTCATATTCCTTCTCACCTTTTCAAAATATTATGCATGTTTATAGCTATGCAGAATACTAAGCACTTTTGTCCTTGCAGTTTCATCTCTGTAATATTAATATTTGCCTTTTTACTCACCATAGGGTAACTATTCTGACCTTTGTGGCAGCACCAGCAGCCTGCCTTCATCCAGACTTCAAAACGGCCGGGTCTGTTGTCTGCTTGTCTGCCTCAGTCATTTGTGCTTTATGTATAACATATACATTGATCAGCCATAACATTGTTTCTACACTCACTGTCCATTTTATCAGCTCCACTTACCATATAGAAGCACTTTGTAGTTTTACAATTACTGACTGCAGTCCATCTGTTTCTCTGCATGCTTTGATAGCCCCCTTTCATGTTTTTCTTCAATGGTCAGGACCCCCACAGGACCACCACAGAGCAGGTATTATTTGGGTGGTGGATCATTCTGAGCACTGCAGTGACAATGACATGATGGTGGTGGTGTATTAGTGTGTGTTGTGCTGGTATGAGTGAATCAGAGTTTTTAAACACCTCACTGTCACTGGAGGATTAAGAATTGTACACCAACCAAAAATATCCAGCCAACAGCGTCCTGTGACCACTGATGAAGGTATAGAAGGTGACCAACTCAATCAGCAGCAATAGATGAGCGATCGTCTCCAACACTGGTAGGAGTGTCTAATAGAGTGGACAGTGAGTAGACACGGTATTTAAAAACTCCAGTAACGCTGCTGTGTCTGATCCACTCATACCAGCACAACACACACTAACACACCACCACCATGTCATTGTCACTGCAGTGCTGAGAATGATCCACCACCCAAATAATACCTGCTCTGTGGTGGTCCTGACCATTGAAGAACAGGGTGAAAGTGCTCCTATATGGTAAGTGAAGCTGATACAATGGACAATGAATGTAGAAACAAGGAGGTGGTTTTAATGTTATGGCTGATCAGTGTTTATAATATATATACTCATTGATATACGGTATATATATATATACGTATATACTGTATATATATATATATATATATATATATAATATATATATATGTATATTATATTGTATATATATAATGTATATATATATATACAGTATATATACTGTATATATACAGTATATATACGTGTGTGTGTGTATATATATATATATATATATATATATATATATATATATATATATATATATATATATATATATATACAGTGGGGGAAATAACTATTTGATCCCCTGCTGATTTTGTACGTTTACCCGCTTACAAAGACTTGAACAGTCTATAATTTTTATGGAAGGTTTATTTTAACAGAGAGAGACAGAATATCAACAAAAAATCCAGTAATAAAACATTAAATAAAAGTTATAAATTAATTTGTATTTAATTAAGGGAAATAAGTATTTGATCCCCTACCAACCAGCAAGAATTCTGACCCCCACAGACCGGTTATGTTCCCATGAGGCACACAAATTAGTCCTGTCCCTGTATAAAAGACTCCTGTCACAGAATCAGTTTCTTCCGTTCAAATCTCTCGACCACCATGGGCAAGACCAAAGAGCTATCAAAGGACATCAGGGACAAGATTGTAGACCTGCACAAGGCTGGAATGGGCTACAAGACCATCAGTAAGAAGCTTGGTGAGAAAGAGACCACTGTTGGTGCGATAATTCGAAAATGGAAGCAATACAAGATCACAGTCAATCACCCTCACTCTTGAGCTCCATGCAAGATCTCACCTGGTGGGGTAAGAATGATTCTGAGAAAGGTGAGGTCAGTCCAGAATTACACGGGAGGAGCTTGTCAATGATCTCAAGGGAGCTGGGAGCACAGTCACCAAGAAAACCATTAGTAACACACTTCGCCGTAATGGATTGAGATCCTGCAGTGCCCGCGAAGTCCCTTTGCTCAAGAAGGCTCATGTACAGGCCCGTCTGAAGTTTGCCAATGAACACCTGAATGATTCAGAGAAAGCTTGGGAGAATGTGATATGGTCAGATGAGACCAAAATTTAGCTCTTTGGCATCAAATCCACTCGCCGTGTTTGGAGGCAAAGAAATGCCCAGTGGGGGTGGTGTTCTTGGGGTCATATCCAGCATTTCTCTGCTCCCAGCTCCCTTGAGATCATTGACAAGCTCCTCCCGTGTAATTCTGGACTGACCTCACCTTTCTCAGAATCATTCTTACCCCACCAGGTGAGATCTTGCATGGAGCAAGCAGGGACAGGACTAATTTGTGTGCCTTTTGTGCACATAACCGGTCTGTGGGGGTCAGAATTCTTGCTGGTTGGTAGGGGATCAAATACTTATTTCCCTTAATTAAATACAAATTAATTTATAACTTTTATTTAATGTTTTTTTTCTGGATTTTTTGTTGATATTCTGTCTCTCTCTGTTAAAATAAACCTTCCATAAAAATTATAGACTGTTCAAGTCTTTGTAAGGGGGTAAACTTACAAAATCAGCACGGGATCAAATACTTATTTCCCCCACTGTATACTGTATATATACTATGGCAAACCAAACAGGAAATATATAGCAAACACTGATATATATGGAATGAAAACTGATTTTATTCCATATATATTAGTTTTATTTCATACATACATACATATATTACATACATTTATGATATGAATGACATTAGATGTTGGGCTGATAGTAGTTCATTGTAGGATAGGTGTTTAAATGCAGCAGTTAAAGGCTTGGTGTTTGTTATGGTAGCTCAAATAGCCGATTACTGGTGATAAGGTTAATGTGTCACAATGCATTGCATCAAACCGTTCTGTGTATTAGGCTGTGTAGTTTTTGGCCAGTTAACAGGCCCATGCTAACACCTGTGCACTGTCAAAAACACCTACTACAGACATGCAGGAATCAAACTGGATATCAAAGACCAAAAAAAATGATGACCGGTTTGATGAATCCCAGATTGTGTGGGCAGTGGGCACGTATGCATCATTTACTTGCTGAAGAGTTGGCACCAGGATGCACTGTAGGTCAATCCACCTTGCAAAGTACCCAGTGGTAATGTCTTTGTAGCTTTTTTGACATTGTATGAGGTGGGTGGTCCTAATGCTTTGGCTCATTAATATTGATGTACACGCACACAATGCTTTAATGGAGGCAAGATTATGCTGGAATTAGAAACAAGCCATTCCTAGACTGTTGCCACAAAGTGTAAGACATATTTATTTTACAAAAGTGATTGTATACACGTTAGCAATAGGTGTGTCTAAAACACCTAGACTCAAAAAGGTGGAATTCCCACATACTTTTGGCCAAGAAGTACATGTGAAATCTAATCTTTCTAACTATGACTTTTCTAACATTTTCTTTCCACTAACATATACTTTGCTGTCTATCTCTCTTTTTCTTTTCTGGCTGTCCAGCCTTCAGACTATGGTGCTTTTTTGGGGTCTAGCTCCAGAGCCTCATCAAGGGCCAGTTCAGCTCGTGCCAGCCCAGTGGTGAGCTATGCTTTATGGTTTTCACCCCCACTTCATTGCCTAGATTAAAAGTAACTGACTGTGGTTGCGCAGAATAAAAATATATGATGTTTGGAAAACATAGAGAGACACACAGAACTGTGACCTACTACTCTTAAAAACTATGAATCTGTTGAAAGACTTTATTAACATACACATTTACATTCTTAACAAAATCTATGGGCATTTTATAGTAGACAGTCTACCTTGAGCATGTTTTTGGGAGATGGGAAAAAGTACCTGTCAAAATACTTTTAAGAGCTGCACAGGCAGGGCGTCTTGGTGGATAGCACTGTTGCCTCACAGCAATAAGGTCCTGGATTAAACTCCAAGGTGAAGTGGTCTGGGTCCTTTTTGTCTGGAGTTTGCATGTTCTCCCTGTGTCCACATGGATTTCCTTTGGGAGCTCGACTTTCCTCATACAGTCCAAAGACATGCAGTCAGGTTTATTGGAGATAAAAAAATTGCCCCAAATGTGTGTGGGTGTGTGTGTTAGAGTGTGAATGTGTTTCTGAGTGCCTTGCGTCCATTGAGAACTGACCTTCATTAGGAGAAATGGCTTAAAAAGTGAGAGAGTGACTGAGCCTCACAGGCAATTAACCTAAACCTTGTTTAAACTAGAACTAAAACTAAATTAAATATTTGAGAAAATGGAGTCAGACCTCAACCTGGGTCCTGGGTTTGATTCCCAGGTTAAGCGGTAAGATCCTTTCTGTGTGGAGTTTGCTTGCTCTTCCAGTGTCTGGGTGGGTTTCCTCCCACAGTCCAAAGACATGCCCTAGGTGTGAATGTGTGTGTGTGTGTGTTTGCCTTGCGATGATTGACTACTTGTACCTATTGCCAGGTGAATTGTACGGGCCACGATCTTGAATTGGATAGTGATGTTAAAACAAATAATGAATAAATTAATATATATTCTTACTGATGATCCGATTTTCCTTTTTTAGGTTGAAGAAAGGGCAGATTTCCTGGAGAAGGTCAGTTCCTTTCATACATTAAACATCGAAACTTTTGTATTTATAACTGATTTTTACAAATTATATTATGACTTTTTTTATTTTATAATGTTTGTTCATATGTTTTATAGGGGTCAAGAACAGCATCCACTCTCTCTGCTGCCACTTTGGCCTCATTAGGAAGGGGATTCTCTCGGAGGGGTAGCTGTGATACCTCAATATCCGCTGACACAGAAGCCTCTATACGAGACATGAAGGTATTTCTTATGCCTGCTGCTCTAATCATTACCAGACTGTATTTTTTTTTTGCAGTTTATGTGTGTTCCTCTTGTTTCTTAACATTATGAGAGCATTTTGGAATTCACAATGACATAAATGTATTAATTGATAAATTGGAATTCAAATTTGAGCATGATGCTCTAAAGATTTCATGCTAGTTATTTGCCTTACTGATAAGTTGGTACAGCATTGTCGACTCACAGCAAGAAGGTCCTGAGTTTGATTCCCGAGCAGATTGGTCTGGGTCCTTTTTGTGCAGAGTTTGCATGTTCTCTCATGTTTGCGGGGGTTTACTCCGGGTGCTCCGGCTTCCTCCAAAGACATGCAGTCAGGTTAATTGGAGATGCTAAAAATTGCCCTAGGTGTTTGTGTCTGTGTGTGAATCTGGGTGTTTGTGTGTGAGAGTGTGTTTGCTCTCTGCTGTGAGGTTTTCTAGATTTAGCACAGTGAGTTGGACCCACTGTGACCCTGAATAGGATAAAGCGGTGGTAAAACAGACAATGAATAAATGAATAAATAAGTTGGTACCCAAAATATTGTTACAGCGTATGTGTATGCACATATGCTACATTGACAAAAATATTGCGAAATCCCTTGTAAGTATTGAATTAACGTGTTTCAGGCACAACAACTGCTAACAGGTGTAAAAACCTACATGCTTCCAACTTGCAAAAACAGTTTAGGGAAGTCTCTCTCTTTTTCCAAACTGATTGTGCACAGAGCCCTGACCTCAGCCCCACTGAAAAGCTTTAGAATGAACTGGAACATCAGTTGAGGTTTTCCTGACCAACATCAGTGCTCAGCCATACAAATGCTACTTTTGGGCACATATTTCCACAGACCTACTTCAAAGTCTTGTGAGAAGCCTTCTCAGAAAAGTGGCTGTTGAAAAAGCTGAAAAGATTTCCTTTTGAAATGGGATGTCCAACAATCCAAAATGTCCAAAAACATTTGGCATAAGCACTCAGGTGGTGGTGAAACACGCTAGCACACCAGAGCTGACATCTCAAACTTGTCGGTTTGAATCTCGGCTCTGCCATCAGGTTGACTGGGCACCTACACGAACAATGATTGGCTGTTGTTCAAGGGGGGTGCCGGAGGGGATTCAGCATAACTGATGCAATTACGACCTTTGCTAGATGATTGATGTTGCCTGCACGGAGTCTCTATACACAAAGCTGATCCACATATGAACTCACCTCGTGCAGGTGAATAGATGCAGTCACTACTGCACACGTGTCGGAGGGGGCATGTGATAGTCACGGCTCTCCTGAGTCAGAGTGGGGGTTAACATCAGTAGAAAGGAAGCGTAATGCAATCTGGTAATAAGATACGACTAGATTGGGAGAAAAATTTGAGGAAAATGCAAAAAAATACAAATTTGGCCATATTGTTTAGCATTTTTTTAAATATTAATTCATGTTCATAGTATTTTCACAATTTTCATCATAGCCGGTTTTAACACACTAGCTAGCTCCTTTCTTTTAAATGTCAGTTTGCAAATTGTGAAGCGTTGTGAAGCTTTATCTCATTGGCATGGCATTGTGTGCACTGGTTTTCTACTGCACTCTCACTTTTGCTCCCTCAGAACTCAACATCATTTGTATGCTTTTCACTATAAATATGGCCTCATAGACATGGTAACACAATCACTCACAATACAAATGACAAGGATGAATATTGAATGGTGCTTTGATTTAGCAACAGCATTGGCGCCACTAAAGTGACCAGCCAACATAACGCCACAATTTAAATACCCTTGTTCAACAGGAAAGGACTACCTCAAGCCAAATAGCGCAGAGTAATTTTGTAAAATGACTAACCAATGTTGTACTTTTAGGACTCTTTGACTGAGGCTGAGGACAGATATCGGAGGGCTATGGTGTCCAACGCTCAGCTGGACAACGAGAAGGCTAACCTGATGTACCAGGCGGACACACTAAAAGACACACTGATGGAGCTGGAGGAAGTGCTGTATGAAACACGCAGGGAGTGTGATGAGAAAAACAAGGTGAGCAAGAAAAGCCTTGCATCAAGCAGTCAATAAATAAATCAATATTACCCATTATAATATACGGTACATTATGTTACACCAGATTATATGCATTAAGCCTTGGATGACACCATGGCCATGGTATGTTCCAGCCTCTGAGTTTGGCTACGTAGCCAGCAGGAATTGTCTGTTCTGCAGAGAGAGATTTGGAAGTCAAATAAATATTTTTTGCAATGCAACGTTATGGTTTGGAGTGGAAGTCACAAATACTGTAAAGCTTGTGTGTGAGAATTTCAAAAACAGCGATCGAGAGCCAATTTTCGAGCTCAGAATGAACACTGATTTGCCTCCGAGCTGCCACATCTAGAGGCGACCTGTCGGCGAGAGAAAATCATGGCAAAAATCGTGTAGCGTGAACTAGGCATTACTGATCAATATTCACACACTGCTGTATTACTGTATAACTACAGTTATAGACCATACATTTCCCTTTAATTATGCACACCAAGGTAATTCAGCAAGACACAAGGTTTGAGAAGAGAATCAGACACAGACATACAGTATATTGGTCCTTTGGATCCACTGGAGCTAATCACTGCAATTTTTTTAAACCGTATCATCTCTAATTTGCATAACATTAAAAAAAATGTAATTTGTTATGTTATGTAATTTGTTAATGTTATGTTATGAATTGTGGCTCTGTGTTGCAGTGTTATAAAGAAAATCAGTTGTTGCCTGTTGCTTTGTTGCTTGTTTTTGGACACCCTTCTTATTAGGTTCATGTGTTTTAGCTACATCCATTGCTCTCACTCACTTTCTTAACTGCTTATCCAATAGGGGCCACGGTGCTGGAGCCTATCTCAGCTTTTCAATGGGCGCAAGGCACACAGTAACACCCTGGAAGGGGCGCCAGTCTATTGCAGGGCAGACCTGGTTCCTCTCAAGGTTTCTTCGTGTATTATTAAGGGAGTTTTTCCTTGCCACTGTTGCCCTCGGCTTGCTCAACAGGGGTTTTTGGTCTGTTGGTCCTGGATTCTGTAAAGCTGCTTTGAGACAATGTTCATTGTAAAAAGCGCTATACAAATAAATTTGACTTGACAAACATACACACCCATTCACCTATAGGGCAATTCAGTGTCTCCAATTAACCTGACTGCATGTTTTTGGACTGTGGGAGGAAACTGTAGCTCCCGGAGGAAACCCACACAGACACGGAGAGAACATGCAAACTCCGCACAGAAAGGACCCGGACCGCCCGCCTGGGATTTGAACCCAGGACCTTCTTGATACCCATTGAGCCACCATGCCGCCCCTACATCCATTGCTAACAGATAGAATTAATTATATAAAATAAATTATATTCTTTTAAAGTTCATGGCAAAAGACTGGGGAGATTTACAAATTGAGGAGATTGGGAAGTAGCCTGCACAGATCTCTGACCCACTGAGCTTATTTGGAATAAGTTGGAAAGTTAATTGCTAACCATGACTTTTTATTCAGAATTGGTACCTGAACTTGCAATCAGTGTCCATTGTTTTGGATTATATGTTACAACAACCTGGTCAGGTCTTGATATATGTTTACCCACTCATACTTACTTGTAGCTTCATTACAGCATATTATTATTATTATAATACTGATACCTAATCCGGTTTCAGGTTAGATAAAATCACGCTAAACCTGAAATTACCACTATAGTAAATTCAGTCATGTAAGTATTCATGATTTACTTCAAAGTGACTGATTATGAAATGAACAGAACAAGGCTCATTTAAAGTAAACCTGAATGCAGATATGGCCATCTTATGTTTGGGACTTAATCACTTTTTTTCTCTTTATTAGGAGTTGGAGCGAGAGCGACATGCTCACAGTGTCTTGAGCTTTCAGTTTACTGAGGTGAAGGAAACATTAATGCAGAGTGAGGTGGTACTAAAGGTACGTTTTAGAAAAGATCAAAAACTTCTACATTCTACACCTATGCATTAAAGCTAGAAACCACAGGTAAATAGTTGTTAGTTGATACAGGATGATAGATGTTAGTTGATGCATGTATAAAATACTAAAGAGAAGCTTTTAAAGAACAGTTAATTTGTTTTTATTGTTTTAAAATCAGTATACTATGTTTTTATGTCATCATCGCCATCATTTGATAATGTCTAAAAGACCAGTTGGAGTACAACAACATACATTTCATGAACAATTAAGCATTTTAAGCATTTTTATAACAGTTTAAATGATTCTGTTCTATTTATTTTTATGACCATGCAGAAATGTAACAATGGCAGGAAAAATATATATATATATTTTTTTTAATTAAACTAAGTACATTAAAAATGAATGTATAGATAGACTAAGCTAAACTTTTATAACTATACAATTCAAAGGGATTATAATTAATAAGGGTTGTGAAAGTGATTGTCAAATTCTAAAATTAATATCTAAAGAAAATAATATAATTTCTTCATGTTAAGCACCTGACATTAAAGTCAGTCACTCACATACACAAACAAGGGGTGGCACGGTGGCTAAGTGGGTAGCACTGTCGCCTCACAGCAAGAAGATCCTGGGTTCGATTCCCAGGTTTCCTCCCACAGTCCAAAAATAAGTGAGGTGAATTGGAGACACTAAATTGTCCATGACTGTGTTTGATATAAACTTGTGAACTGATGAATCTTGTGTGAAGAGTAACTACTGTTTCCTGTCATGAATGTAACCAAAGTGTAAAACATGACGTTAAAATCCAAATAAACAAACAAATACACAAACAAGTTTCTCCACAGGATGGAAATAGGAGCACAGTAGTTTGTGTGTTTGTGAAATAGTCACACAATTAAGGAGTCATATTTATGAATTTGTTTGGTGTTTCTGGTGTTTGGTGTTTAAGATTATGCGAAATAAAAGCAATACATGCACCTTAAACTTTAAAAGCACTCATCAAAGTAATCTGTCAAAATGAAAATGATCTGATATGTCTTAAAAACTCTGTATTGTCAAGTCAAGTCAAGTCAACTTTATTTATATAGCGCTTTTTACAATAGACATTGTCTCAAAGCAACTTTACAAAATCCAGGACCAACAGATACAAAAACCCCTGTTGAGCAAGCCGAGGGCGACTGTGGCAAGGAAAAACTCCCTGAAAATTACAGGAAGAAACCTTGAGAGGAACCAGACTCAGCAGGGCCCATCCTTCTTGGGTGGCCTGGAGGATACTTTAAATAAATACACGATTTACACAAATCATACAAACACAGAATTAAATGATCTAAAAGTCATAACTGGTAATAAATAGATAAATAAATAATTAAATAATAATAGAGTTGTTATCCGCTCTAGTCTTCAATAAAGTCTGTAGTGATTTCTTGTCGTTGCAATTACTCCAGACCAGTCACATCTGACAGGAGCAGCATCGTTGTCACGGCAGTCTCGACTTTAATCCTTAACCTCGGCGGGTAAACAGGTTTCCATCAGAATGCCCTCGGGGTAAAACAACAGAGAATGTAGTTAATAATGTACAATGCTAGTTGACAAACAGTTTTACAGAGAGTTTTAGACTCCGGCAGCCCTAATTATTACAGCATAACTAAAAGGGAGAGCGAGCAGGTAACAAGGTCATGAAGGCTTTCATAGGACATCAGCGCCCACCTCTCCTACCCAAACCAGAGTGATCGGACAAGAGAGGCAGAACGACAGCAACCCAACATCCCTGATCACCACAAGTTTCTATGACCAAGAACCCCCAAGCTCTGCGCCTTTGTCTATACTAATCAAAAGCCTGAGAAAATAAATATGTTTTCAGTCTAGACTTAAACATTGAGACTGTGTCCGAATCCCGAATAGAGGCAGGAAGATTATTCCAGAGTTGTGGAGCTTTGTAAGAAAACGCTCTTCCACCAGCCGTGATCTTTTTAATTCTAGGAACTATAAGTAACCCTGCATCTTGTGAACGAAGTGGACGCGCTGGGCTGTAGTGATTAATAAGTTCACTCAGATACTGTGGAGCCAGACCATGTAGCGCTTTATAAGTTAGTAAAAGTATTTTGTAATCAATGCGAAATTTAACTGGCAGCCAGTGTAGAGATGATAGAACAGGAGTAATATGGTCAAATTTTTTAGTTCTAGTTAGCACTCGAGCTGCTGCATTTTGAACTAATTGGAGTTTGTTTAAGGATCTACCAGATCTTCCAGTTAGAAGAGCATTACAATAATCTAACCGAGAAGTTATAAACGCATGGATCAGTTTTTCGGCGTCATTAACAGATAGTATATTTCTTATTTTAGAAATGTTACGCAAATGATAGAAAGCAACTCTAGTAATATTATTAACGTGTGGGAGTAACAGAGAACGTGTTTAAGTTTAGCACCAGGTTAGACAACTTGTCTCTTGCAGCTTTAGAGCCAACAAGTAAAACCTCAGTTTTATCTGAATTAAGTAAAAGAAAATTACACGACATCCAGTTTTTTATGTCGTTTACACAATCTTCTATCTTACTGATTGTGTCAGTATCATTTGGTTTGGCTGATATATACAGCTGTGTGTCATCTGCATAGCAGTGAAAGTTTATGCCATGTTTATGAATAATTTCACCTAGTGGAAGCATATAGAGTGTAAATAATAGCGGTCCTAGTACCGACCCCTGTGGAACACCATACTTTACTTTTGTAGTTTCCGAGCATTTATTATTTACATAAACGAATTGAGAGCGGTCAGTCAGATATGATTTAAACCAAGAGAGAGCGAGTCCTTTAACACCTACTGTATTTTCTAGCCTCTCCAGTAAAATGTTATGATCGACCGTATCAAACGCTGCGCTAAGATCTAATAGAACAAGAAAAGAGACACATCCATTATCAGAAGACATTAACAACTCGTTAACTACTCTAATTAATGCGGTTTCGGTACTATGGTTGGGTCTAAATCCTGATTGAAATTTTTCATGAATACAATTTTCATTCAAATAAGAACATAGCTGTTTGGAAACGACTTTTTCTAATATCTTTGAGACAAAAGGAAGGTTTGAAATTGGCCTATAATTAGCTAGTACATGTGGATCAAGATTAGGTTTTTTAATCAGGGGTTTAATAACAGCACTTTTAAACAATTTAGGTACATATCCAAGGCTAAGGGATGCATTGATTAATGTAAGAAGGGGCTCTACAATAGCTGGGAGTAAATCTTTAAGTAGACGAGTTGGAACAGGATCGAGTATACACGATGATGACTTCGATGATTTAATCAACACAGTTAGTTCATTTTGGGAGATTGGATTAAAGGAATTTAGTTGGATTAACTCGTTACTGTTATCATCACTGTTCTCACCAATGCTGCTCAGAGTGAGTCCATACTTAACATTGGCAGGTGACACACTTTGACTCTGAAGTCGTATTTTTTCTATCTTGTCATTAAAGAATTTTAAAAAATCATCGCTGGTACAGTCAGGCGGTATATTAGATTCAGTTTCATTGACGTTTTTAGTTAATTTGGACACTGTCTCAAAAAGGAATCTGGGATTGTTTTTATTTTTCTCTATTAGGGACGAATAATATAAAGATTTAGCTTTTATAAGTGCATGTTTATACTCAGTTAGAGCATCTTTCCAAGCAATCTTATACACTTCCAGTGTAGTGTGACGCCACTTGCGTTCTAATTTCCGTGCTGCTTGTTTAAGTGCGCATGTGTGGTCATTGTACCAAGGAGCAAGTTTTTTCTCCCTAATCAGTTTAGTTTTGAGTGGGGCTACGTTATCTAAGGTTGTGCGCAATACAGTCTCTAGGTTTTGAGTTGCCTGATCTAGTTCTTTAGGTTCCGATGCTGATATATTTGGTAATTCTGGTAGGCAGTTTATGAACGCTGCTGCAGTTGCAGATGTAATAGTGCGCTTATATTTAAAACGATTTGGTTGCTGTACCTTATTGGACAGGGACACTTCATAAATTAGTAGAGAGTGATCAGAGATTAAGTCATTCTGTGGTACAATTTCCAGGTTGTCTATGTTTATACCATAAGTAAGTATTAAATCTAAGGTATGTTTACAGCGGTGAGTGGGTCCTGTTACATTTTGGGTGATGCCTAAAGATTCTAAAATAGAGTCAAACGCAGTTTTGAGTGGATTACATTTATCCTCATAATGGATATTAAAGTCACCAACAATTAAAGCTTTCTTAGTTGATAAAACTAATTTAGAAAGAAAATCGGCAAATTCGTTAAGAAATTCTGAGTAAGGACCAGGAGGTCGATAAACAGTAACCAGCTTAAACATACTAGTTTTATCAGATGAACATTTATTGGTTATGTCAGAGATAAGAACTTCAAACGAGTTTGTTATGGGAGTTGATTTTACAGTGAGACCTATGTCCTTGTCATAAATTGCGGCTATTCCTCCACCACGACCACTAAGACGTGGCTTATGTTCATAACTGTAACCCGGAGGAGATGCTTCATTTAAACCTAGATACTCATCAGGTCTAGCCCAGGTCTCAGTTAAACAAAGTGCACTAAGACTATTATCTGTAATTATTTCATTTACAATTACTGTTTTGCATGCAAGTGACCTGATATTTAGAAGTCCTAACTTTAGTTTAGCTTTACTATGGTTTTCATGATGCTCATTTAGATTAATTTTAATTAAGTTATTATGACATACTTTTTGATTTTGCTTTGGCTTACACCTGCCACGGTAAACAGACACAGTCTCAATGGTTTGTGACCTAAGGATTCCGGGTGACGTCCGATGGCGACTCGCAGACAGTTGGTTAGGCCTGTTAGTCTGCTGCCTGGTCTTGGCTCTGGATAGTCATTTAACACTATCTGCCGCTACACTAACGCGGTGGTAAAGCCTGTCACCTATGCTGCAAGAAATGCGAGCAGCACCCTCCCACGTGGGGTGGACACCATCCTGCTTCAAAAGACCAGGCCTTCCCTCAAAGGTGGACCAATTATCTACAAAATCAATGCAGTTTTCTGAGCACCATTTAGACATCCAGCGGTTCAGCGACAACAACCTGCTGTAGGTTTCGCCACTGGGTCGAATCGGTAAGGGGCCAGAGCACACTACTGCCTCAGACATCGACCTAGCTAACTCACACACCTCTTTAACATTACTCTTAGTAACCTCAGACTGCCGTAAACGAACATCATTAGTGCCGACGTGGATAACAATCTTCGAAAATCTACGATTAGCATTAGCCAGCACTTTCAGGTTTGCTCTGATGTCCGGCGCCCTGGCCCCCGGAATACAATACATTGTATGTATTAATAGACTATATGGGTAAAAGTAATTGGATACCTATTCTAATGATTACATTCCTGTGTTTGTCACAACTATAAACCAATTCTGAAAAATAAAGGATCCACATCGTACCCTGTGACAAACAGATTAGGGCCCAGTTCCAGGTAGACCTTAACTGACCAGTTTGGTGTGGAGAAACTCCAGTGGCCTGTACAGAGCCCTGAACTCCACCCTATTTAAAACATCGATTTTAAGCCACATTAGTGCCTGAGCAAATCAAAAATGCTCCTTTGACTGAATGGGCAGAAATTCACACCCTTCTAATCTTATGGAAAGCCTTCTCAGAAGGATGGAGGCTGTTATAGCCACAAAGGGCGACCAACTTTAAATTAAAGCCAACGGGTTTTTGATAAAGATGTCAATCAAGCTCATGGTCAGGTGTTCACATGCATTCAGCTGTTGTGTAGTTGTTTCTATTCTTAGAGATTTGTATTTTTATGTCCTTTATTGACTTTTGCCTTTTCTCTTTTTTGTCTGCTTGCCTTTCTGCTGACCCTTCAGGATGCACACCAGTTGCACATGAAGCAGGAGAGCTACGTTAAAGAGATCGCTGATCTGAAGGAAACACTGGAATGGAAGGAGAAAAAAATTGGGGTACTCTCACTCCACCTGTAGGGCTTTAATTCTGTGGGTTTTTTTACATTAACGCTACCCAGCAGATATTTTGTTCATGTGTAGATGGTTACATTTAGAACTTTAAACTTCTAAAATTGTGACTGGTATTGTGTTGCATAACAACACAGATCATTCAGAAAATCAAAGAACAACGGCACTAATTTAATGCACAGTCCCACCACCAGTGTGAGTTGTATTAGTCTTGTTGGTGCCGGCTGCCTGTTTGGGCACTCTGCATATGAAATTTGTCATGTCTGAGTGAAGAAACGTTAGTAATTCTAGTTAAGGCACTGAAACAAGTATTAATGAAAGTATTAACAAAAGGCATAGCATGGAATTATGTACCATATTTATATTTATGTACCAACAGGACTTCATTCCTGCTATAATGTGTTTTTATTAAAACAGTTGAAAAGTTGGGTTAGCCGTAGATAGTAAGCTACATACTTGATATGACCATGAGCTTTCAGTTCTTAATATAATAATTATTATTACAATTATAATCCACAATACTCTGAAAAAAAGGAAAACTACAACCTTGAAAGTATAAACAATATGTAATTTTTACCATCTGAAATAGGACATCTAGAAAACAGACCAGGTCTGGAAAAGTGATCAGCCCTTTAAAGACTTTTAGTCTTTAAAAACCTCCTCAGGTACAATAACCTTCCAGATCAGTATTGGTTTTATTTACCAGATGTCGCTTAAGGATTCCACCAGTAGAAGTGCACAGTAACGCGACAAATTCACTGTTGTTGGAATGGTAATTTGATAACGGCTGCAGGATAAAGAAAATGGATGCACATTTATTTTGGAGGCTTTATATCTCTGAGTAACATATAGGCACCATCAACACCTTGCCTAGATTGGGTCATCAGTACAAATTCAATGAGGATATTGGTCAATTGGACAATTGGTTAGACAGCTAAAAAAAAACCAGACTCAAATTTGATACAAAATCTGTGGATGGAGCACTTTGTTTCTGCTTACCAAGAAATGTAACTAAACTTAAAAAAAAAAATCAGGATGGAAGAATCTAGATGTGCAAAGCTGGTAGATACACATCTAAACATACTAGATCAGTAAACCAATGACTTCTTTAACCATATCATTGAAGTTTTTAATCTTTTTACATATTTTTTTTTAATTGGCTAGTTCTGGTTTTGGCACAGTGCTTTGTGGTGGTAATGAAGTCCTAATAATTAGTGATCAGGGGTGCGTTTCCTGATAACGATTGCGATTAGCGATCTTATGAACAACTTTAAGAACGACGTAACTTTAAAAACGCCTGTTTTGCGAGTGTTTCCCAAAAGCCCTCTTAAGTCTCTGAAACTATGAATGAGGTTTAAGTAGTTCTTTGTTGACTCCGCCTCTGAAAAGGCACTGCCAGTCCAAAACTGAATCACAGATTACCATTCAGTTTATTTAGTGGTATAAATTAGTGGTATAAAAACATTACATTTGCAATTGCTTTCTATTGCATATCAAGCATATAAATTGGCACACAATTAACCTTTCATGCATCAATCCGGAAGCATAGCGAGACTACAGCGCAAACTGGGGAACAATTTAGGAAAGAGAGGGCTAAGACAGGTGGAGGTCAGTTATCTGCAACAGGTCTTACTGTGGAAGAGGAAGCAACACTGAGAATACTAGGCCCAACAGCCACTGAAGGAATATCTGGGGGAGTAGATGTATGTTTAAAGGTCCCATTTACCCATCTGCCCCACCTCAGCCTACATTCCTTGTGCAATCTTCACTTTGCAGCAGTCCTGGGTCATCTCCTGGGCCTTCCTCTGCACAGTCCAATCAAATAGCTTCACCTGATCAACAAGACTTCATGGCCAAGCAGCTTTCAATGGCAGAGTTATAGCTAACCAATGCCATCTATGTCTTTGCCAGTTATACTGCCCTCTGAACAAGCATTTAATCTATTTCCTTTAGATGTGTACATCAACAAATGATCTCACGTTCTTCAATACAATTAAATTATTTTTCAAGAGAATAAAATGATTTAAGCATTGAAATACAACATTGCATATTTTATAGTCAAAACTGAATGAATGACTTGCATTATGTATATACTGTATTTATATATTATTAGATATGCATAATTCAAGTATAATTCAATTCAGATTTTATTTATAACGGTGATGTTGCCGTGTATAGAACCAGTGTGTCTGTGAGGTTTTATTTTAAGGCAAATTAGCTGAATTTATTTTTGTGCAGGCAAACTTCAGGTTAAGAAGGATTTAGTAAGTGACGAATGGGTCAGACTACTCATAATTTATGAATGATTTTAAATAATGCGTTAGTTACGAAGTTATGAAACACTTTAAATTTAAGAATGTTCTTAAGTACGAGGTTATGAAGTACTTAGCGTTACGAACGTTTTGGAAAACGCACCCCAGTAAACTTTCTTATCTTGGCTGCTTTAACTTTTTCTTTCATGCAACAACTTATTTCTGCACTATTTGTCAGTACTGTCACACTGTCCTCTATTTATTAACTTTCTGTTTCACCTTATTTCTTTCTCCTCTTCTCTTTCTGTTTATGCTCTGCTGCTGCTGTATTGGTGTAGGCCTTAGAGAGACAGAAGGAGTATTCAGATATTGTGCAAGATGAACGTGATGAACTAAGGGATGAGGTTTTCCGGCTCAGGAATGCTCTAAAGGTAGAGCAATTTAGACTTAAGGGAGCGTCTGTCAGGCAATAGTTTATTATGGCTGAGTAATTCAAACCTTTCTGTTTTTCTTTAAAAGAAACATGGCATTGCTCTTGAATCAGATGTAACAACGAATGGTGAAACAAGCAACGTGATTAATGGACCTGAACACTCTAAATCAGCTCAAGAGACACCTACTAGGTGTGGGGACAGCAAGTTGGGTAAGACTATAGTATTTTAGTTAAAATACCCCTAAACCTTCAATTCATTATTTTTAAATGGTTTGCGTAGATTTGTTGGTTCAGGTCATACGTATTTACGCTGTACATAAGACACCAATGATAATAATAATAATAATAATAATAATAATAATAATAATAATAATGCATGTATTCTTGAGATAAGGGAAAAATATAATTTAGGTCTTCTTTTTTAACCGACAGTTGGGTAGAACTTTGGGCTATCAATTAAAAGATTATGCCATTTAGTCATTTTTGGGCCCTTGAGCAAGGCCCTTAACCCTCCTCCTCCTCCTTGTTTCTACACTCACTTACCATATAGAAGCCTTTTGTAGTTCTACAATTACTGACTGTAGTCCATCTATTTCTCTACATCTATTTCCCACAGGACCACCACAGAGTAGGTATTATGTAGGTGGTGGATCATTCTCAGCACTGCAGTGACACTGACATGGTGGTGGTGTGTTAGTGTGTGTTGTGCTGGTATGAGTGGATAAGACACAGCAGCGCTGCTGGAGTTTTTAAACACCTCACTGTCACTGCTGGACTGAGAATAGTTCACCAACCAAAAAGATCCAGCCAACAGAGCCCCATGGGCAGCGTCCAGTGACCACTAATGAAGGTCTAGAAGATGACCAACTCAAACAGCAGCAATAGATGAGCGATCGTCTCTGACTTTGCATCTACAAGGTGGACCAACTAGGTAAGAGTGTCTAATAGAGTGGACAGTGAGTGGACATGATATTTAAAAACTCCAGCAGCACTGCTGTGTCTGATCCACTCATACCAGCACAACACACACTAACACACCACCACCATGTCAGTCACTGCAGTGCTGAGAATGATCCACCACCTAAATAATACCTACTCCTGACCATTGAAGAACAGGGTGAAAGCAGGCTAAAAAAAAGTATGTAGAGAAACAGATGGACTACAGTCAATAATTTTAGAACTACAAAGAGCTTCTATATGGTAAGTGGAGCTGATAAAATGGACAGTGTGTAGAAACAAGGAGGTGGTTTTAATGTTATGGCTGATCAGTGTACATGTACATATTTGTACATGACAAATAAAGGGAATTTTATCCACCGAGAGCAAGAAGTGAAAAAGCATTTTTTTTTGCCAGTTTGACATCTTGACCTCTTGCTAAGGACAGGTGAAGTTAAATGTACTTTCCAAGTACAGATCTTGCATTTTAACAAATTTAAATAAAATTATTCAAAAACATAAATGTAATTTGATGTGCATACACATATCCTTTGGATTTCTTTTAAAGTATTTTTTATTATTATTAATTTCTTGATTTTTAACATAATAATAACACTGGTCAACAGAGATTTTGTTTCTTGAACACTTTTGGGTGTGTCTTAGGTGTTTTGAGCTGCTGATAACAAAAATCACCTCAGAATTTTCCTATCACGTACCATTTTTTTTATTCATGCCTCAAGGCTGTCTTGTTATACAGTGACAATGTCTATCCTTCAGTACCTATTGGTATGCTGCACACATGAAGGAAACATACCAGACGTGGAACTGTTGTTGACACACATCAAGTACAGCAACTACAACTGAAACATCTGGAGATTTAGAGATTTAGAGTGGCACTGCTTCTTGGATTGCAGCTCAGATATACCAAGTATTGCTGCTTCATTTGCAATTGGGACAGCCATAAGAAGAATCATATTACACTAAAAAGAACTGGCCAAATCATCAGAATTTGACCCAATTTGGCACATAAACCACTTGTGGACCCAAAAAAAGATGTTCACTTCACATAAAACTCGGGCTGATGAAAAATTTTATGAAAGCAATGAACAAAAAGCAGGAAGAGTTCCCAAGAATAACTGATACTTAGATTAGTGAAGGCATTTCTGTTGGTCCACAAATGCGACACATTATGAATGATCAGTTCAAAGAGCTGGTGGTGAGACCTGAGAAAATCACTTGGAAATAATTTCAGGATGTTGCTGAAAATTTTCGACTGCCAAACTTCATCAAACTGGTTGACAACCTTCTTCAAGCTTACAAAGTGATGAAGTGCAGCGTCACTGAAAATTCATTCCCTGCACTGACACTTGGATTTCTTCCCTAATCTTGGTGCAGTAAGTGATGAGCATGGCGAATGCTTTCACTAAGACATTGCCACAATGGAAAAATGTTACCAAGGCCACAGGAATCCGTCAATGCTGTCAATTGCTGGATACTAATACGAGATGCACCAGATGTTGAGTAGAAACAAAAATCAGCAGCAAAACACTTTTAGCTCAGTTGAACTAATGACAGGTATAAGATTTGAATGTGTTATAATCAGTAAGACTTAATCTCATGTTTCTCAAAATTTCTATGTGATACAGACAATCAGAAACTACATTTGTGTTCAGCTCGAATGGGTCTGTCACAATCACCAAAAAAATTCAAGGAAACAGAACTTTGACAAAAAATTGTTGTCCAGTGTAATGTTTTATTTTACATTGATTTAATTATATGGAAAATCTATTAAGTTATTGAAAGGATTTTTCTTTATATCCTCTGGAAACATAATATGTGTGAATATTTTGGAATTCAGATCTTTACTCAATGCTTTTATGTTGGAAACGTCTATTATTTAATGTGTTGTAAATTGTACTGTGATTTTATCATTTTTTATCAACTGATTTTATGTAAACATGTTCATAACCTGTTTAGAAGTATTTAACTCCTACATACCTATACTGTGGTAATAATTAATCATCCAGATCAGCGTTTCTTAATTCATTTAATCTACAATATTCTGGAAATTCCTCCAACCTGAATCATGTACATGAAGAAATCTGGGGTGTGATTCTGTTTTTTCCTGATTTCCTTGACCTCTTTGTCTATAATCTTAATCTTCACCAATCAAGGTCTAATTCCAATCTTTCCAGTCTAAAGAACAACTTTGTTTAAGATGATAGTCTTCATATCTTCCCAATAATGTTCCAGAAAGACCTCCAAAAGATCAAACATCTGAACTGGACTGCACATCAAGAATGGAGCGGAAATACCACATAGTGGCACCCAACAGGATAATCGGTGCAACCATCCGAGAAGAAAACAGACCTCCAGCACATGAAGATATCATTTTAATTCCTGAAGCACCATGCATTGTGGCAAGGATTCAGGAGTGTACCCAATTTTCTACCCCAAATAAAGCGGACAGGGAGTCCGTTAGAGCTGAAAATATAGCAGAAGCATTTTCTCAAAGGTTGGACCAGACTAAAGACTGTGGTCTGCCAGGAACTGTTCAAGAAACATTTACAAGTCAAGAGAATGGAGTCAAAACAGCATTAAAGAATGTACACAAACAAGAGAAGAATTTGGAAACAATATTTTATAAGGAGAGAGGGGCTTTCAGTGTCACTAAAGATGCCAACAGAAGCCAAATGCAGAGGCCATTAAGACCTTTAAGTAAAGATATTAATAAAGCACTTACCTCACCCCAGATTAGTAATACAGAAGATGAGCTAAACCTTGCAGCCACTCATCAGGAAAACCAAACAAATGCAGACGCAACTGAAATTCCAGGCACCAGTAAAGCCTGCCAAGGTCATTTTTCTAAGGATTTTGAAGTGTCAAGTATCAAAAACAAAGATAACCCTTTGAGTAATGATGAGTCTGAAACTGAGCTGGATCTTAAATCTAAGGATGTTCTACGCTACATGATTGCCATACCACCAGAAGAAAAAGGCATTGCTTTATTTTTAGATAGTTGCCAAGAAGCTTTTGTGCTGGACCTTCAGGCTTTGTGGCTTGATGCCAGTGTTGAGCATCAAACAAAATCCACCAAACCAAAGCACGGGACCAAAAAAGAACATGCTTGTAGTGTGTCATGATTTTACAGTATTGGCACAGTTCAAGTTGCCACTTTATAGTGTTTATCTACATTGTACCTAAACTTATTGGCCATTTTGTCAGATACACCTGAGTGAAAGTACTAACTGTAGCCCATTTGTTACTAGTCAAGCCAGAAAGTCTGCACACCCCTTTCACCTTCCACAGATGTTTGATTGGATTCAGGTCTGTGCTCTGGCTGGGTCACTCAAGGACATTCACAGACTTTCACTGAGACCACTCCTTTGTTCTCTTGGCTGTGTGTTTCGGGTCATTGTCATCTTGGAAGGTAAACCTTCGCCCCAGTCTGAGGTCCAGAGCGCTCTGTAGCAGGTTTTCTTCAAGGATCTCGGTGTTCTTAGCTGCATTCATCTTTCCCTCTATCACGACTAGTCGCCCCGGTCCTGCTGCTGAGAAACATCCCTACATCATGATGCTGCCACTGCCATGCTTCACTGTAGTGTTGGCATTAGCCAGGTGATAAGCGGTGCCTGGTTTCCTCCAGACGTGACGCTTGGTATTCAGGCCAAAAAGTTCAATTTTGGTTTCATCAGACCAGAGAATCTTGTTTCTCATGGTTTGAGAGTCCTCTGATTCTGATTCTGATTCTTTTGGCAAACTCCAAGTGGGCTGTCATGTGCCTTTTACTAAGGAGTGGCTTTCGTCTGGCCACTCTACTATAAAGGGGTGATTTGTGGAGTGCTGGCTGTTCGGTTGATCTTCTGATAAGTTCTCCCACCTCCACAAGGATAAGCTGGAGCTCTGTCAGAGTGACCCTCGGGTTCCTGCTCACCTTCCTGGCCGAGGCCCGTCTTCCCCGATCGCTCGGTTTGGCCGGGCAGCCAGGTTTAGGAAGATTTTTGGTGGTTCCAAACTTCTTTCATTAATGAATGATGGTGGCCACTGTGCTCTTTGGGACCTGTAAAGCTGCAGCAATTTTCTGTACCTTTCTCCAGATCTATGCCTTGACACAATCCTGTTTCTGAGGTCTGCATATAATTCCTTTGACCCCATGGCTTGGAGTTTGCTCTGATATGCACAAAAAAATGTGACGAAAAAATGAACTCAATCTATTATAGAATGAGTCTGTAATGTAATAAGAAGTGGAGAAGGTGAAATGGGTGTGCAGACTTTCCAGCTTGACTGTATGTACATTCACTGAACACCTTATAAGAAACACTGTAATAATACTGGATATGGTGTCTTTGCTTTCTGAACAGCCTCCATTCTTTTGTTGCATACATAGGAAATTTGGTTACATTTAAAATATCTGGTAATAATCAAGCTAGATAATCAAGCAGTTTTGTTAACTGAGGTTGTTATGAATAAATCAGATTGAATAGTTTTTGCTGCACTATATATATATAAATATTTTACCTGCACATTGGGTGTTCTTGTTTAAATAGACAAAGTCTTGTTGTTGTTGTAATGTTAAGTTTGGCTCATTTTACTTGTTAGAATGTCAGTGTAAAGAAAATGACAGAATTGTTAGAAACATTTTGAAAGCGAGCTTGATTTTTTGTTATATATTCATCCACTAAATCATATCTGTTTTACTAAATTATGTAATACCAGCTAAAACACTGGAATGTTAAATGGAAAATACCAAAAATGTACTTTTAAAAATAAAGATCATTACATTTCTGATCATCTGAGCAGAATAAACAGCAGTAGATTTACAAATAATTAACAAGAAAAGATTCCTGTTCACTGGCATTACGGCTGTAATCTTAAAGGGGAACCAAATTATTAAAAGAAAGAGAGAAAACCGAACCAGATGTAAGGCTGGGAGAGAGACAAACTCACAAGAACTATTGTTGCAGCATTACCTGGGAGTTGCATTGTTCATCAGTACAAAGGCAGTCTGGAAAATGTAGGAAGTAATACACTGTCCATTATATAATCGTCCAATTTCTAAAACCTATTTCTAAACCTATTTTTTTTTATGTTGCTGAACAATACTAAGGTAGACAGATACTCACAGATACAATTAGCTGAGTGACCAGTTGTTTTTAGGTGTTATAGTATATAATTAGTATATTATCATATTATATACTAAGCAAACAGTAACCTATTACAAGGTGAATAGACACCATACTTTTTACTTGCCTGTAAATGTAAACTTACTGGACATATACTTTAATCAGTATATATATACTTTAATACATAATGTTTTATGTATTGCTCTAAGACACTAGGCTTGATGCTTTGAGTATATGGCACTATTAGCAGGTGCTCCTATGTCCACTATTAAACCCTTGCAACTCATTCAATATGCAGCTGCTCGCCTGGTTTTTGACCAACCTAAACACTGCCACATCACCCCACTGCTGCGTTATCTTCACTGGCTTCCTGTAGCTGCACGCATTCACTTTAAAACACTGATGCTCGCCTACAAAGCCAAAAATGGACCAGCCCCAAGCTACCTTCGAGGTCTAATCAAACCCCGCTCTGTACCACGCAGCCTCAGAGCCACTAGTCTCGCTTGACTTGATCCTCCACCCAGGACTCGAGGAAGACAAGCATCAAGGCTCTTCTCTGTACTTGCACCCAAGTGGTGGAACAAACTTCCTCTGTGTCCGAACATCTGAGTCTCTTGCTGTCTTCAAAAGACTAGAGAAGGGAAATGTTTGCTATGGAAGCACTTTTGTAAGTCGCTCTGGATAAGAGCATCTGCTAAATGCTGAAAATGTAAATGTTTAGCCCCAGATGTGAGGCATGTTCTTATCAGTGTAATATTTTATTAGGTTTTGAGGAAATTGAGGAAACACCTTGGACAAGTTGCCAGTCCATTTCAGGACACACACACATCTAGGGCAATGTCTGGTATCTTAAATTAACTTGCCTACATGTGTTTGGACTGTGGGAGGAAACTGAAGCTCCTGTAGGAAACCCACACACACACACAGGGAGAACATGCTAACTCCACACAAAAAGAACCCGGACTGCTCTACCTGGGAATCAAACCCAGGATCTTCTTTCTGTGAGGCGACACTGAACCACTATGCCAGCCTAATGGATTAAAGTAAAGCAAAAAAGGAGGTGGAATGGTATAAAATATTGGGAAACACTGTTGGAGAAACAAGTAACCAATTAAAGTTGAGACATGAATGCTGGTGTTGGCAACATCCTTTATATAAACATTTTAAAGCAATACATTTTTAGACATTTTGCATCCTTATCTGAAAATACCAGGTTGCTTAATCACCTGATCATATTTGGTGCTATGCAAAGGTATTATTCAAAAGGTCAAGATTTTGTTGATTTTTTGCATGGAAAAAAAGCACTTCTGTAGTAAACAAATCTAAATATGCCATTTTAGTGCCAGATTTTTTTTTTATTTGCTGAATTTCACATATTTCTAAAATAAAATATGAAATGTGCCCTAACTGTTGTACATTTAGGCCAGAATACGTCAGCTTATTTATACTTTATCATGATCAGGGTCACAGCAGGTCAGGCTCCATTGGCAAACACTAGGAACACTCAAGACAAGAATAATCTAGACAGGGTAATCTATCACAAAGCTCATAAATATTTAATTTTATATAACAGATTTTTATATGTAAGTGAAATAAATTTATTCAGAGAAAAAATTAATTTATCAGTGCCAAAGTTGAAAATGACCAAACGATGCAAACATTACACAGAAAGGAAGATAATTAATCATTCCCACCATGCCTCCTGCCAAATACACTATATGGCTAAAAGTATAAAGACATTTTACAATGAGCTTGTTGGGAACCCCATTCCAAAATCATTGGCATTTATATGGTGGCATCACCACCCTTTTTCCTAAGGCAATATCCACAATATTTTGGAGTGTGCCTTTGGAAATTTCCCAAACTGTTGCTACATATTTGGAGGCTTACAGTGTATTTTACATAGTTGATTTTATACATCTGATAGAAATAGGCATGTTTAAATTTGTGAGCTCAGTAATGAGATGGGGGTCCCAATATTTGTGACTTTTGATTGAATCTTTTACTCAAAATCTTATCCTGATGACAATTTGTAATGACACTGATTATTTGTAAGAACAGATATTTAAGATAAATTCTATATAGAAACATTTTTACTAATGGTCTTAGACTTTTGGCCCATACTTAAGTTCGAAGGCCAGGGTCTGTCATAGTGTGGAGGGGCACAAATGCCCTTGACCTGGATAGCTTGCACATCATTGATGGCATCATAAAAATTAAAAGATATCCTCACATTTTGGAGCGACACAACTCTGTTTGTCATGACAATTCAGCCATATTCTGTATGTGTTACAACAACAAGGCTGCATAGTCCAGGAATCCACAGGCTATACCGACAGACAGCTTGTACTCCAGACCTGTATCCTATTAAATTGTCTAATGTAACAAATGTTTTGCTTTCTGAAGCACAAAATACAACTGCAACATCTGAAGACTTAAGCAATAAGCAATATTCCCTTGGTCCTCAAATTTTCTCTCAATCATTGCTTAAAAAAATATGATGTAACAGTGGTAGGCATGATGCTTTTCCAGCTTTTTGAAAATGTGTTGCATTTAAAATAAGCATTTGCTATTAAAAATGGGTTTACAAAATAAGATTATGTACTGCTTTCAATTTAATACAGGCTCAAACAATTAACATCAACAAATCACTACTTTCTGTTCTATTAGCAGTTTGCATACTGTCCCAGCTTTTTAAAAATTAGTTTAATCGTTTCATATAAAACATGTGGTGTGAAAAATAATTCCCCTCTGCCGATATGTCTAACTTTTGTCAGAATTTTAGATTGAACAAAGATGATAAGACATGAATGTATTTAATATTATTGTTTATGACTTTATTATACAAGAGAAACTAGACGAAAAGTGAATTCATAGAGAGAAATCAAGAAGAAAACCAGTGCAAAACGTAAATATCATTGCTTGTCTGACAAAAAAAAGCAGCTGTATGATCCTTAAACCTTTCTGACAAAAAGCAATCTCAGTAATAAGCCCACCTGCCTTGAAGATCGGTGTTTGCCTCAGTTATGGAATCATGTTCTTCTGCCTTTCCAAATTTGGCTCCGAGATGGGGCAAGGAGGCAAAGATGATGAGGTCCGTTCAACTGACAATCCCTTGCACCTTGTTAATTCATTCCAAGTGGAGGTGTTTCTATATATCATGGTTTTTTCCCTTACAGATTTGCAAGCTCCTCTGTCGGGCAACCTGTCTTTTCTCTAAAACAATTATTCTGGCCGTTGTTGCAGCGTTTTTTGCCCTTACCGTGGAACCACCCTGGGAGATCGAATTGCCCAAAAGATGGCACCACATCTACATAAATTCATGCTTGGGCTCTGATAGTTATTGGGATTGTGGTTGGTTGCTGTTCCCGGCTTATTCCAAGGGTTCCCTGCCTTTACTTTTTTTCCAAGAACTGGGTTGTTGCAGACAGCCAGAGCAGCCTGTTATATTGTGACAACCAGTTCTCAGTTCTGTGTTATCCCTTTTTAACAGGTACTTTTTGTTTGTGTTATTTTGGCCACCACTTTTATTTGCTTTTATCCCTTTTTTGTTAGTAGCTAGTTTTATTTTCATTTCTTACAGCTGCAGGGTTTCACATCTTGTTCCAGTAGCCTATCCTGATACACAAAGTGATGGTAATGGTGTGGGTGTTGAACATTGTGGGTGTACATTTGAAGTAGATAAATGATGGAAGTATATAAAAAAATTAGGGCTGTCGAAGTTAACGCGATAATAACGCATTAACGCAATCTCAATTTAACGCGATTTAAAAAAATAGTGCCGTTAACGCAGATTCTAGTTCATGTTGAGACTTGACTGGTAGAACAAACATTTTAATGTCGGACTTGCCACCGTTGTTCATTTGCGGTTTGTTAAAATAATATAACTGAGCGTCGTAGGGATGCACTTGCATAATAAAGAAATAAATACACGGTATATTCACAAGTTGTCGGGAGCAAAACACTTTATTAACTTAATCTGTTACGGCACTGAATACCGGAGTCAAGCACGCTGATCCATGAACTATGGAAGCCCCAAAAGGGTCAAAACACACTCACTTCGTGTAGAAACGTCCACTTTTCACATTTCACTTAAAAAACCTTGTTTTCTATAACATTTACACAGATTTTATTTAATGTGATTAATCGCGATTAACTATATGAAATTCTGAGATTAATCGCGATTAAAATTTTTAATCGTTTGACAGCCCTAAAAAATATATAAAAATAGTTAAATATTAGTTTTCACCAATTGTATCAATATGTATCATGTTTTAATTAAACATCAACTTACATTGTAGACAAAATGTGAAACTTTATCAAGATTCACAAATAGCTATTTGTTTCTGTTTTCTTTTAGAGATCCGTATGAGAAAGCTGGTTGATGAAAGAGACAGTTTGCTTGAGCAGGTATGTCGCATCACTGTATTCAAATGTGCATAGTTTATACCCGTAAGTTTCTGTGTCTCTATGTGTGCAGGTCAGAAAGCTTAAATTAGTCGCTGACCAGAAGCAGAGGAATGGCACACATGAAGATGTAAGCCCAGGTGACGATGACCTTCAAAGCAATAAAGACCCTCATATTCTCGACTTACAGAGTAAGACACATATATCCAAAAACAACTATTTAATCAAATTTGTGTGCACGTTAAATTTGTCTACTATTTTCAGTAGACCTGTTATCACAATCTGCTTTTTAAAAAGCTTTGAAGCTCATTTAAATGCACTTCAGGTGCCTATTTTGATATTCAGCATTACAGGGCAAGCAACTGAAAAATCACACTGGACTTAATCTGATGATTTGCACTGAATGGTGTCAGCCAGATTTGTGTAGTCAATAACTGCTAATGCCAATTCTCAAGCAGGCTTCTAAGTGTTCATTAGTAAGAGTGGACCGATATTTAGACCGATAGGGCTGATTCACATAAGCAGGTTGATCCAAAAATGCTGTCAAATATGTGGCACATTTTTATGTTTGGATATTGTTCCTCAGCCAGCAAGTTCCAAAATTGTCCAGCAGAGGCCGTTAACTTGATATGAACGTCAAATTGTAGGGTTAAAATTTCATCTTCATAAGTGGATGGGTCCACGTGGAACAACAACACAGTTTTGAAGCCAGCACATCAGCTTTAGCTGTACCACCGAATGGAAAGCACATGAATGTTGCAGTCGGATCAAGCAAACTAAAATCGCTGTTTAAAGTCTGCTATCACATTCTGGCTACTGGTGATTGACATGAAATGTGGCCACTGTTTTTATAATTTGCTGTTTGTTACCATAGCTACACCTCAGACCACCTAAAACACTGCAAATCTAGAAGGTTTTCAATCACGTTGACCTGGTTAAATGAGGCACGATCTACCAGCGTGCGCTGTCGATCGCAACTGACATATTGGGCACTTCTAATGTTATAGTTTAACAGACAAAAGTACAAGAAATGATTTCCGATGTTTTTATTTAGCAACTTAATTGTATTTTGTAAATATAAACAATATGTAGAATTTGATGCCTGCAACACACAAAAGATGACAGAAGCACGTTTACCACTGTGTTACATCAAATTTTCTATGAGTTAGACTTTTTAATTATTTGACTAAGGACAATTGTTGCAGTTTTGCAAGCCGACTTTTTTCCCATTTTTGTTTAAAACAAGACTTTAGCTGCTCAACAGTCCATGGACACTATTGTCTGATTCTTCTCTTTATGGGGTGCCATACATTTTCAATAGGAAACAGATCTGAACCACAGGCAGAGGCTAGTCAAGCACATGCACTCTGTGTATACAAAGCAACACTGTTGTACTGTGTGCAGAATGAGGCATGGCACTGTCTTAATGTAATAACCACCAAAGAATGACCTAGATGGCAGAATATAGAGTCTATCTAAAATTCCAAAATATATGCTTCCTTTGACAATGGTACCTTCACAGATATACCCAAGCAAGTTACCCAAGCTGTGGGCACTAATGCACCACATACCGTGACAGATGTTTGCTTTTGCACCTTTTGCTGATGTTAGTCTTAATGATCTTTTTCATCTTTGGCACAAAGAACGCATTCTTTTTTTCTTAAAATCAAGCTAAAACATGGACCTCATCCAACCATAGCACTGTGTCTTTGGATCCATCTAAGATGAGATCTGACCCAAAGAACTTTTCTCTATAGAATCGATGTATGGCTTTCTCTTTGTATCATAAAGTTGAATTTCTTGTTGCAGCGGTAAACTGTGTTAAGTGACAACTGTTTTCCAAAGTACTCCAGAGTCAATGTTACTATTTTTACCACAGCAATATGACAGTTTTTCATATATTGTCATATACACTGATCAGCCATAACATTAAAACCACCTCCTTGTTTCTACACTCACTGTCCATTTTATCAGCTTCACCTACCATATACAGTCAAGATGGAAAGTCTGCACACCCCGATTTAGTGCAGTCAATTTTGTTTTTCGCTGCTGAGGGATACCCAACTGCATCCGAGGAGAGCATATTGCTGCTCACGCCTCTTCCGACACGTGCACAGCTCTCTTCTCGCCCCTGCACTATGCACAGGCATCTCTTCTGCCAATCAGGGTCCTTACACAGTGTATAAAGATTCCACCAGCACATAGTCCAGTCGTCCCGCCCTAGCTTAGAACCAAGTTTAGAACTGAGGAGTTCAGAATCTCGGCGCTGGTGAGCTAGCAGAATATCCTGCTGCACCACCTTGGCACCAGAGATCCTTGTTTTTACTGCAATGTCTGGAAATGGGGTTTTGGTGTTACCACTCTCCTTGTTCAGACAAAATGTTGCCTCATCACTGCATCCTGACCAGCACAAGCAGTGTTCTTGATTTTTAATGCAGCTTGGTTACTATTTCACAGTCGTACACTCATCCACACACAAAAATGCTGAAATCTAGAAAATAATGGCAAAAGAATCACAGGACTGTAAACAAGCTCAGGTTTGTTCTCATTTAATCAGGGAACGGCACTAGTCTGTAATGTTCTGTGTTTTATGACAGGTTCTAGTCTAAATCCATATTTTCCTCTTTCATCATTGCAGGAGATGCTAACAGGCAAATCAGTGACCTGAAATTTAAACTGGTAAAGTCAGACCAAGAGGTTACAGCACTTGAGCAAAATGTGAGTATTAAATTTTTTTTTTATTAATTGTTAAAGACATCTTAACATTACTATTAGAATGTAAATGTGATTTATTGGCTCTTTTTTAACTGTTTTTTAGATTATTCGTCTAGAGAGTCAGGTGACTCGCTACAAAACAGCCTCTGAAGCAGCTGAAAAGGTGGAGGATGAGCTGAAAGCGGAGAAACGTAAACTGCAAAGAGAGGTACGGAGTCAGATGGATGGATGGGTGGGTGGGTGGATGGATGGATGGATGGATGGATGGATGGATGGATGGATATCTCTGCCACACCGACAAACATGTATATGTTGCTTAGTGAAAATCAATCCCCATCTAGTGGACACTTGAAGTGACAACAAGGCTATTGTTTGTTTGTTAATTATGATTTTAACGTCATGTTTTACACTTTTGGTTACATTCATGACAGGAACGGTAGTTACTCATTACACAAGGTTCATCAGTTCACAAGGTTATGTCGAACACAGTCATGGACAATTTAGTATCTCCAATTCACCTCACTTGCATGTCTTTGGACTGTGGGAAGAAACCCGGAGCACCCGGAGGAAACCCACGCGGACACGGAGAGAACATGCAAACTCCACACAGAAAGGACCCGGACCACCACACCTGGGCATCGAACCCAGGACCTTCTTGCTGTGAGGCGACAGTGCTACCCACTTAGCCACCGTGCTACCCGACAACAAGACTAAACTGTCACAGACTATGTACAGTAAACTAAATATACTCTGTGTAATGACTCAAGAGTCTGAATTAGTATGGTAACAAATCAGAAAAGTCTGTAGATTTTACACAGAATAGAGGAAAAAAACATCCAATGAGTGGCCGTTCTGTGGATAGGAATGGCTGTTGATGAACTGGATCAACAAACTGGATCAAGCTGACAAGCTAACTGATTCAAGCTTACTGTGATTAGCACAAGAGCCTATAAGAATGTACCTTGAGTCAGATGGGCTACAGGAGTAGAAGACCACATTGTTCCTATCTGCCAACAGTAATCTGAATCTACCAAGGAAACAGGTTTATTGAACCAGGACACTGGAAGATCCCTGTGTGTCCAAATTTAGTTGTCTTATTCCATAGTTATTCCAGCATGGTGGTGTACCATTTCACAAAGAACAAATAATCTTATGTTCCATAAACATGAAGATGTATTCAGTATACTTCAATGACCTTCCCAGTCAATGGATCTGAATTCTATAGCATTTTTATGATGTGGTAGAACAAGAGACCTGCAGCAATGTTTTAATGATTATATGATGCGGTTTTATTTATATATACCATATCTTTAAAAGATGTGTTCTAACTTTTTATTCTACAATAATTCAGGCTGTTCTGGGAGCACAGGGGGTCCTACCAAGTATTATTAGTATTAGCTCCTAATGATACATCTACTTAGTGTTTATAGAAAGCTATAGCCTTTACAGAGGTCCACTCTCTCTACTTAATCAACATCCTCCTCAAATCTCTTCACCTGAATGGCACAAAGTGTGTGGACACCACTGTACTCTTATGAGTTTAGATGTTTCACACACTTAAATTACATATAAAAGTGATATGCTTCCAAAATTGTGGAAACAGTGTGTGAAGGCCATGATGGTTCCCCATACATAAAGCAAGGTCTATAAAGATATGGTTTGACCAGTTTGTTTAGAAGAGCTCCAGTGGCCTGCACAGAGCGCTGACTCAACAACCTCATTAAACACCTTGGGAGGAATTGGAATGCTGATTTACGAGGAAGGGTTTTTTATCCAGCATCAGTGCCTGACCTCACATGTGGGCTTTTAAGTAAATGGTCACAAATGGGCACAGACAGTCTTGTGAAAAGTCTTCCCTAAAAATGGCTGTGGGTGGTAAGCAACTTTTTGGAATGAAATGTCCAGCAAACTTATGATTAGGTGTCCACATACATTTGACCATATACTGTGTTGTACCAGTTTATTAAACAAATCGTGCTATATATTTGAAGACATTTTTGCAGTCCTTTACGCCTCTTAAAAATACAACTACTATATATAGTACAAATGTCTATTTTACTTCTGTTTTCAGCTAAGATCAGCTCTGGATCGTATTGATGAATTACAAAACAGCAACAGCCACCTTTCCAAGAGACTGGAAAAGATGAAGGCCAATCGCAGTGCCATGCTTGCCCAGCAGTGATACCCGACCAAGCTGCGCTGCCAACCTGAAAGCCGCTTTCCTTGACATCTCTGTAGCATCTGCACATATCAGCCCATTTATCCCGGAGTCTGTAACATGCGACGCATTCCATTTTAACAATAATAATGTCCTGCAGATTTGTGAAGTCAAGTGGGAGCACACTCAGTGAATCCAGTACAGTACCCCAATAAAGACTATTGATGTTCCATGTGATGAAGTAGCAGGACTTTTTAAGCGCACTCTAAATAAGCACTGGACAAACTGGACAATCTTAATGGCTTTTTACTATCGGCTATGCTGTAGCTTCCACAGTGTTCACGTAAATGTACAGAAATGCCTGGACTGACTATTGAGCACAATGACTAGTGTGGCATTGAAGCATTATGTATGCAGCCTTCGGTGCCACCTACTGGATCATGCACTTTATTACAGAAGAAACCCTCTGGTGGTGAGAAGAGTCAACTGTGAGGCTGGGAGAGAGAAATGTAGAGTATCTGCAGATTTGACCACACATGTACAGGTTTTTATTGAAGTAAATATAGTATCTGGTTAAACCCTAATGTTCTGTTTACTGCTTGGCATAACTTGGTTTCATTTTAAAGCAAGAGTTAAGTAATAAAATAATAATAATAATAACATCTCTTAGCAATATCAACATTTCTAAAAATGACAATAATGTGGTGCACAGTCATGTTGGAACTGGATAGGGTCTTCCCTAAACTATTTGAAGCATATTTTTTCCTTTGTATAATTACACCTTAGGGCTGGGCGGTATGACCAAAAATTTGTAGCACAGTATTTTTCTAAGATTGTGATGTTTTCACAGTATATCACAGTATGGTTTCTTTTTTTTTGTATGACTGGGATTTGTACATGTCTGTGGCTGATTTTATTGTCATAAGTACATAGAATACAAAACATTTTCATTTCACCATGTATATAATGAAGGTTTTAAGTACTATAGGATTTGCTTGGCCCCACAAAATGACACAATATATGATGAATCAGTACGTGTGAAACAGGTGCAATATAAACACTGCCTGGCCAAAAAAAGGCCACACACTCTAATATTTTGTTGGAGCGCCTTTAGCTTTGATTACAGCACGCATTTGCTGTGGCATAGTCTCCACGAGCTTCTGCAATGTCACAACATTTATTTCTGTCCAGAGTTGCATTAACTTTTCCCCAAGATCTTGTATTGATGATTGTATTGTACAGTAGGCACTAGGCATGATGGGTGCATCACTTCAGCCGCCTCTCTTCTTACCCTGATGCGCCCATCACTCTGGAACAGGGTAAATCTGGACTCATCAGACCACATGACCTTCTTCCATTGCTCCAGAGTCCAATCTTTATGCTCCCTAGCAAATTGAAGCCGTTTTTGCCAGTTAGCCTCACTGACGAGTGGTTTTCTTAAGGCTACACAGCTGTTCAGTCCCAATCCCTTGAGTTCCCTTCGCATTGTGCGTGTGGAAATGCTCTTACTTTCACTATTAAACATTTCCCTGAGTTCTACTGGAGTTTTTGTACCATTTGATTTCACCAAACGTTTAAGTGATCGATCATTGAAGTTTGTTTTCCGACCACATTCCTTCCTCGAAGATGATGTTTCCCCACTGTCCTTCCACTTTTTAATAAATAATGCGTTGGACAGTTCTTAACCCGATTTTAGTAGTTTCAGCAATGTCCTTAGATGTTTTCTCTGTTTGATGCATGCCAACAATTTGACCCTTCTAAAAGAGATCTTTTCCACGACCACAGGATGTGTCATTCGACATGGTTGTTTAACAAATGAGAAGCTACTTACTGCATCAGTTAGGGTTAAATAACTTGTTGCCAGCTGAAACATAATCACCTATGCAGTAATTATCCAATGGGAGGCTCTTACCTATTTGCTTAGTTAAATCCAGGTGGTGACCTTTTTTTTGGCCAGGCAGTGTATATATATATATATATATATATATATATATATATATATATATATATGTATACACTCACTGTCCATTTTATCAGCTCCACCTACAGTGTATCACAAAAGTGAGTACACCCCTCACATTTCTGCAAATATTTTATTATATCTTTTCATGGGACGACACTATAGACATGAAACTTGGATATAATTTAGAGTAGTTAGTGTACAACTTGTATAGCAGTGTATATTTACTGTCTTCTGAAAATAACTCAACACACAGCCATTAATGTCTAAATGGCTGGCAACATAAGTGAGTACACCCCACAGTGAACATGTCCAAATTGTGCCCAAAGTGTCAATATTTTGTGTGACCACCATTATTATCACTGCCTTAACCCTCCTGGGCATGGAATTCACCAGAGCTGCACAGGTTGCTACTGGAATCCTCTTCCACTCCTCCATGATGACATCACGGAGCTGGTGGATGTTAGACACCTTGAACTCCTCCACCTTCCACTTGAGGATGCGCCACAGGTGCTCAATTGGGTTTAGTCCATCACCTTTACCTTCAGCTTCCTCAGCAAGGCAGTTGTCATCTTGGAGGTTGTGTTTGGGGTCGTTATCCTGTTGGAAAACTGCCATGAGGCCCAGTTTTCGAAGGGAGGGGATCATGCTCTGTTTCAGAATGTCACAGTACATGTTGGAATTCATGTTTCCCTCAATGAACCGCAGCTCCCCAGGGCCAGCAACACTCATGCAGCCCAAGACCATGATGCTACCACCACCATGCTTGACTGTAGGCAAGATACAGTTGTCTTGGTACTTCTCACCAGGGCGCCGCCACACATGCTGGACACCATCTGAGCCAAACAAGTTTATCTTGGTCTCGTCAGACCACAGGGCATTCCAGTAATCCATGTTCTTGGACTGCTTGTCTTCAGCAAACTGTTTGCTGGCTTTCTTGTGCGTCAGCTTCCTTCTGGGATGACGACCATGCAGACCAAGTTGATGCAGTGTGCGGCGTATGGTCTGAGCACTGACAGGCTGACCTCCCACGTCTTCAACCTCTGCAGCAATGCTGGCAGCACTCATGTGTCTATTTTTTAAAGCCAACCTCTGGATATGACGCCAAACACGTGGACTCAACTTCTTTGGTCGACCCTGGCGAAGCCTGTTCTGAATGGAACCTGTCCTGGAAAACTGCTGTATGACCTTGGCCACCATGCTGTAGCTCAGTTTCAGGGTGTTAGCAATCTTCTTAAAGCCCAGGCCATCTTTGTGGAGAGCAACAATTCTATTTCTCACATCCTCAGAGAGTTCTTAGCCATGAGGTGCCATGTTGAATATCCAGTGGCCAGTATGAGAGAATTGTACCCAAAACACCAAATTTAACAGCCCTGCTCCCCATTTACACCTGGGATTTTGACACATGACACCAGGGAGGGACAACGACACATTTGGGCACAATTTGGACATGTTCACTGTGGGGTGTACTCACTTATGTTGCCAGCTATTTAGACATTAATGGCTGTGTGTTGAGTTATTTTCAGAAGACAGTAAATCTACACTGCTATACAAGCTGTACACTGACTACTCTAAATTATATCCAAGTTTCATGTCTATAGTGTTGTCCCATGAAAAGATATAATGAAATATTTGCAGAAATGTGAGGGGTGTACTCACTTTTGTGATACACTGTATCATATAGAAGCACTTTGTAGTTTTACAATTACTGTCTGTAGTCCATCGGTTTTTCTACATACATTTTTATCCTGCTTTCACCCTGTTCTTCAATGGTCAGAACCCCCACAAGACCACCACAGAGCAGGTATTATTTAGGTGATGGATCATTCTCAGCACTGCAGTGACAATGACATGGTGGTGATGTGTTAGTGTGTGTTGTGCTGGTATGAGTGGATCAGACACAGCAGCACTGCTGGACTTAAATACTGTGTCCACTCACTGTCTACTCTATTAGACACTCCTACCTAGTAGTAACGTTGCTTACCCATTTGCTTTTTTGCAACAACCGTGCCCCGACAAACTGTACAGTATATAGTATTTTAATCTGTGTCGGAACAAAATAAAACTTCTAAACTGCTGACACAGCTCATTTCTTTGCTGTTTTTGTTTATTTTTTTCACCATATTGAGAAAACCTTTCTCATCCATTACCACTGTTATGCTACCACTAACTGGCTAACTAGTGAGCTGTAATCTGCACAATGCTCCATAGCGCTTTTAGTGGTGAACAATATTATATGATTTGCATCCTATTGAAGCTTACAGGTGTTGTATTAACTGTGGTACGGTATCAAAGTCAGCATACCAAATGAACTGTCATACCGCCCAGCTCTGTTACATCTGTTAGAATTTGTTGTGGCTGAAATGCACAAGTTTAATAATTAAAAGAGGTGTCTTGATATTTTTGTCCATATAGTGTATATATTCTCATTTTAACTTTGATGGCTGCAACATTTTTTTTAAAAGGTGGGACGATGGCATATTTTTACTTCTGTGCTATTTTATAATTTTGTGTTTACTTCTGTGTTACCTTATTTTGTTGTGGTTTCCTCCTGGAATATGTTGAGATCTATGTGGAAGGACGTCAGTTGTGGTGGTTGTGACACCTGTTCAGAATTCTGCTTGATATAACACTGACTGCTTAACATTCTGATATCCAGCTGCTCAACAGTCACTCTACATTCTACATTTTCGTCATTGTCTCCATGACAGAAGCTGGCTTTGGAACTTTGTGCTGGTAACAGTTTACTTCTTTCCGGCTTGGAAGCACAAAATCCATTATTTCCAAAAAATAATGGTGGACTTGTCAGACCACAGCATACATTTTCACTTTGCGTCAGTCAATCTTGAACCCAGAGAATAATAAACATGCATTTATAAATCGTGTTGTCGTTGATATTTGTTTTCCACTTGTTTTATATATGTTTTCTACATAGTAAAGCCTTAACTTGCATTTGTAGATGCAGTAGTGTTGTTTTACCAACAACCTCACAGCAAGAAGGTCCTGGGTGCGATCCCCAGGCGGTGTGGTCCGGGTCCTTTCTGTGCGGAGTTTGCATGTTCTCCCTGTGTCTGCATGGGTTTCCTCCGAGAGTTCTGGTTTCCTCCAACAGTCCAAAAACATGCATAAGTGGAGACACTGAATTGCCCTATAGTTGAATAGGTGTGTGTATGTGTGTGTATGTGTGTCTGCCCTGCGATGGACTGGCGCCCCGTCCAGGGTGTTACTGTGTGCCTTACGCCCATTGAAACCCCCACCCCCACCCCCCCACATGTGACCCTAATTGGATAAGCATTTAAGAAAGTGAGTGAGTGATTGTATATGCTTAGTACTGGTGGTGTAGGCAGAAAAGTACATTTACAAAGTCATACAAATACAGTAAGTTATGAGACCAATTTTTTATTCTTAACCACATTACAGTATCTATTACCCTGTCATTACCCAGTGTGTAGCCTGTTGCTAATTTAGTCAGTATACCTAATTCAATACAGTCGCTTAATGGTTAAGAAAGGAATTATCATTTTAAACATATAAATAAGAATGTAGGCAATATAGAATATCTTCTCTACAGTGACTGCACATGACAGGAAAAAGGTTTACAGTACATTCATAATGTATGTTTGTGAAAATATTTTAATTGTTTAATAAAAACAGTGTTTAGCCTTTGAAATACTGCGTTCAGCCGAAGATCACATAAGACCATATGTGTTCAGTTCTGTGATCTGTGTTCAAGAATATTAATGTTAATAATACTAAAATGCTTTTCTATTGTAGCAACTACAGAATCAGTCTGATCTGCTGGTAACTTTGCTGATTTGAACTAGGGCTGGGCGATATATCAAGATTTTATAAAATATCAATATATTTTCATACACGATATAAGATAAGACAATATCGTTTATATCGATACAGATGTTGCGTTCCAATTAGATCCGACAGTTCGTCTTTCTCTTCTCCCAGTTTGTCTCTGCACATGTTCACCTGCCCCGCCTCTCTCCCTCACTGAACACAACTCGCCCTCTCCACCGCCAATTCTTTCTGCCCTCAGAACACATTTCTGTAAGTAAAACTCCCATGATAGCATGGAGAGGTTTGAGGAGCTGGTTAGTAAAAAGAATAATAATGGCTCAGTTATTTGGAGATGGTTCGGATTCAATGATGGAGAAGTGTCAGATGAGCAGCAGAATAATGTATTCTGTAGAGAATGCCGAAAACAAGTCCAGACAAAAGGTTCCAGCTCCGTGTACCTTTGCTCATTCGTTTTTCACTTCAAATCCCAAAGTTTAAAAACAAGAAAACGAGTCGTTATTCGTTTCAAAAACCAATATTGGAAAACGGAAATAAACATACAAGCGCATGCACGCGCTGACATGCACGTATTTACTTCATATATAGAGAGTGTAAATTAAGCAAGTGTTGAGAAAGTAATAATAACGTAACGGTGCGTCTCCTGTTGTTCTGACTTGTGTGTTTGTATGTGATGTGCATATATTTGCTATAAAAAAACAAACATTATGGGAAGTGATTTCTGTACTGGATGTTGTACGTAGTCATGTTAGTTTATACTGGATGATCTCCCGACGTCTGACACGTCATTTATTTATTTATCTTGTATTATAGTATTTCTTGTTGTCGACCAATAAACATCCAAAAATTTTTAAAATTGCATGAACTAACTGCAGTAAACACGGAGCAAACAGCAATTAAACAACAAATAAAGCTGTTAAATAACAATAAAGTGCATGAAGCAGAACGCTGATTAAAATGCATTAAATGTCGTAATAGTTCTATACGGTAAAAAAATGTAAAGTCCAAACATGTGAGTGGGGGTTTAACGAGAACGCTACTTTTAATATCACACAAGCTCAGTGCAAAACAACAGAAGAACAAAAACACAGCCAGAAACATTTCTAATATCTTCCCTACACATTTGCTCCCTGCGCCCTATAGTGCACTTAACACTCTTAAAGGGCCAGATACGGTGGCCGAGAAGTGCAAAACAAATTAACATTTTAGAAAACAAAATAAAAAAAATAAAAAAAAAAAATTTTACAACAAAAACAAATTTACAAGAGCTGAAACACTTTTACCAATGCTGAAACAACTTTTCAAGAGCTGAAACACTTTTACCAACGCCGAAACAACTTTTCAAGAGCTGAAACACTTTTACCAATGCCGAAACAAATTTACAAACGGCCGATCTGACGGAAAGGGTAGGTACAATACACAGGAAGTGCTTGTTGCTTACCTGCTGTCAATCAAACTGTTTCTCAGGGGAGAAGTGAACGGAGTTTGTGGTGGTAACGCTAAACAATAGTGATGTGCAGATGAAGCCACATTAAAGGCTTTGAAGCTTTTTCCTGATTGTGCTGAAAATACCTGAGCGGGGGAGGAGGGGGGTGGTTAGGGTTGCACCTATAAAAAATATAACATGTCTTACACCGTCATGAGAACATTATCAAAATGTTTTATTTAGGGTGTTTATTATTTTCATTCTTTATAATATTTTAGGCAAAACAACACACTCTGCCCACTGCGCTACTCATACAGCGGTGTATTAAACAGATTGTTATGCTGATAAACCTGATAAACACCGCGTTACTAAGAATAAAAGCGAACACTACTTAATATAATAACCTAACGCTTTCTAATTCCCATGGTAGCAGCAGTTTCCTATGAGAGGCCGTGTAGGCCATAATTCTAAGTTGAATTCTCTCACACACACCATCATACTCTCACACACACACCATCATACTCTCACACACACACCATCATACTCTCTCACACACACCATCATACTCTCTCACACACACCATCATACTCTCACACACACACCATCATACTCTCACACACACACCATCATACTCTCACACACACACCATCATACTCTCACACACACACACCATCATACTCTCACACACACACCATCATACTCTCTCACACACACCATCATACTCTCACACACACACCATCATACTCTCTCACACACACCATCATACTCTCACACACACACCATCATACTCTCATACATGGTTTACTATACTCTTTCACATATACTACAATACCCACTTACAACTATAATCACACTTTCTTTTATTTACTATTATACTCTCATACACACAGCACTATTCTCTCGTGCACATATAACTATAGCTATGTAAAACAAAGATCTACTGTATGTGTAAGAGAATATTATTATATGTAAGCGTAATAAATAGTGTATGTGAATGCAAATAATCATGTTTATGGAACAGAATGATAGTGAATGTAAGACAGAATGATAGTGCATGTGAATAAGAATAGTTGTATGTGTGAGAGAGTTTGATGGTGTGTGTGTGAGAGTATGATAGTGTGTGAGAGAGTTTGATTGATACGGAAACGAGTTTGATTGAAACGGAAGTAATATTACATTCTCAGTACCTGATTGGTGGAAGACGCGGGATTTCACAGACATGTCCCGCCTTCCTCATTATTACTGATAGGAGAGGATAGTGGACCGAGAGAGAATCAATGGAGCATCGGCCTGTTAACATTTTAAACTTTTCCACCGCTGCCACATCCATGTCAGAAATGTGGATTTAAACCCGACAGCCCGACAGGAGTCTAAACGCGGCCACGGAGGAAGAGATGCGGTGAAGCTTTATATCCGAACCATCAGCCGAGTGCTGCGAGCTCCATATCAGCCTCAACCACAGAGAGCAGAGGCTCCAGAGTCAGGGACAGGTGAGTTCACTAAACATGATTAAACTCATTTAGCTTCTGATAGAGTCGGGTTTAGATTGGGATATTTTATAAATATTCGTCTTTGTAAGGGACCGTCTGCAAATTACACGTTTTAAACGTTCTAGTAATGCCAAACTAAGTAAGTGAGTTCTCATATAGCAAATTTATAAGAAACTTTGTTTTGGAAGCTTTCTTAAAGAACAATAAATAAATTTACTTTATCGTTTTAATGGCTATAGTTGCTCCACATTAATGTGTCACTACATTCGAGTCGAATTACATGGAACTTTTGGACTCTTCCCTATGTAGGTCTTAATAAGTAAAATAAAATATAGATTCATTTTGTATACACAATCATAAACAAGCTGCTGCACATGGAAAGCTACAGACTTACAGTCTAACATTTCAAAATCTGTCTCAGTGCTCATTCTAACTTAGTCACTTGTACTATTAAAGTTTGTTATCTTTCTTTTATTACAGAAAATGTAATTCATTATAGATTGAGACCAAGCTCTCTTGAGTAACTGTTCTCTAAATATTTGATTGTATTGGGTGAATTGCTATAGACTGGTTTTGAAACTAAATTCAATTTTTGTGATTTCAGTATTGAACTTTTGATGGCATGAGGAAACAAACTGGTTTCACCAAAGTTGCACGAGGGCCAGAAACTAAATGGCTTCATGATTGACAATACATTTACATCAAAGGCAGTGTACATTAGACAATGACACATTTACGGTAAGTTATTTAAAAATAATGTAAGCAGTATGTTTATATTGCATATTATTAATAATAATAAGTCATTTGTAGCATTTAGATTTCATGGTTTGGCAATAGGCTAACCCCCAACATTTTCTAAATGCATTGTGTGTGTTTGTTTTGTTTGTTTTTAGTTTGTCACCACAGATTTAGAGGACGGTGGTGTGGAGGTTGACACGACAACAGCATCTAGTGACCACAGAAGTACCACACCAGTCATTGTATGACTACAAGGACTAAGGATACCTTAATCCACCTGAGTGACAGATTATTTGCTGTTGAGACTGTTCTGAAATATTTGGTTTCTGCATGCAACAATAAATAAGAAACATTTGTTTGCTTGGGACAAGATCTTTGTTAACCAGTATAATAGTGATTTCCTGACCTGTCCATAACTTGATAATAAATATCTAAATATTATATGGGGTGTCCTCGTTTTTTTTTTTTTTTTTTTTTTTTTTTTTTTAACATTACTGCATTGTTTCATTTATCAGAAATACATTATGACGTTTTAATTACTATCACAAATAACTCTAATAACCATAACTAATTTGGAATTTGAACATTGTAAATTCTTTGGCCAGTTGCACACCCGTGATGGAAGGCATGTCCATTTGGGTCCAGCACCTGCAGCGCATGCCAGCGCTGTTTTCTGATGTTGCAAGACTGTTGTCCTCCTAGCACGTACCTTTCATCTGCATTTGGGGTGATTTGAAGAATCTTATTAACAATGTCAGCCAAAGTCGCAGACATTGCTGTATGCTCTCTCTCTCACACACACACACACGTCAGTTAACCAATTTGAAGTTGCTATTTGTGCCTGTATAATTTCCTCCTGATGATTCCAAAGCATACAGCTATTCTTTAGCAACGAATTTCAAGAGACAAACCGAAGGTAATTTGTTTATGTAGGATGACCAGTTCTGATTGTTGGAGGTAATCTTGGAGAAAATATATCCCTATGTCTAATTTCTACTGATCTTGAGTTTTCCTATAAATTTTTTAGGGAACAAAAACATGCATAATGTGCCTCCAGTGCACCCAAACTTCATTGACTGTCACCTCCTTCTAACTGCGGGCTAATTAAAAGAAAGTAAAAAGTTGTCCGTGTTTATCCATTAAGCTCACAAAATAATATTTCCAGAATCATGCTGGTATGTCCCATGCTGTCAGTTTTCCTTTCAATGTTCTAAATGCATCTCATTGTGATGGACAAAAATAGTAAAACATGTCCTCCTCATTACCATTTATTTCCACAAACCAAAGTGACCTTGTAAAAAAGGTAGAAAGTAGAAATATCATGGCTAGTTCAACAAAGCTCAACAAAAGTGTAGTCATTGTTAAAAGGTCTGCTGCCAGATTTAAATGTTTTTTGTAGACCAATTTATGTGCAGGCTCTGTTCTTACAGCTGTAAGCCAATCTGACTTCCTGTCCTCCTTCCTGGCCTCCTTTTAACACCTTGATGGTGTGTGAGAGAGTATGATGGTGTGTGTGAGAGAGTATGATGGTGTGTGTGAGAGAGAGTATGATGGTGTGTGTGAGAGAGTATGATAGTGTGTGTGAGAGAGTATGATAGTGTGTGTGAGAGAGTATGATGGTGTGTGTGAGAGAGTATGATAGTGTGTGTGAGAGAGTATGATGGTGTGTGTGAGAGAGTATGATGGTGTGTGTGAGAGAGTATGATGGTGTGTGTGAGAGAGTATGATGGTGTGTGTGAGAGTATGATAGTGTGTGAGAGAGTATGATGGTGTGTGTGAGAGAGTATGATGGTGTGTGTGAGAGAGTATGATGGTGTGTGTGAGAGAGTATGATAGTGTGTGTGAGAGAGTATGATGGTGTGTGTGAGAGAATTCAACTTAGAATTATGGCCTACACGGCCTCTCATAACTGTCGGCTGACTGATACTCGGCTACATTGCGGCACTCCGCATCTGGCCCGATTACGGCTGCATGTCGGCATAGTCGGCTGACTGAGGCGATGCTATTGCCAAGTTTTAGCACCATGCACTGATCAGAGATTGTTTTTAAATTGAAGAATAAGTTATTTAGCAAGCTTGCAACTTCCCTTTAACACTGGAATAAATGTAAAAGAACCTTTTACTCGCTGTCTTTTGCAATCATCATGGCTCACACTGACAAAGTTTCTAGGTGCTTAACAAACCATATATGTTTATATAACTAAATACAATTTTAATAAATAAATGGCTTACGGGAACCTCTTGCATTGGTCTTGGCTATTCGATGCACATAGTCATTTAGGAAATGAGGTATGAAAATGGCATTGATAGCTTTTTTTTGTTTTGATAAACTAAAAAAGCTTTTACATGCACTTTATGAGTTTCAGTTTTTCCAGAACTTTTTTCATGAATTTGAAGTTTTTCCTTCAATCCATGTTCCTTTCTTATGATCCATATTAAAACCATGTAAACATAAAATGATTAAACACACAGCAGTTGTGCACATTTTGGCAAGCTGAACTATGCAAAAGACCACAAAACATTTAAGAAATATGGATAAATTATTTTATTATAGGACATGCATTATATATTTTGACACCATAAGTTTAATGTGTGCAAAAACAAAATTGTTTATGTATTATGAATAAATAAACCCAACTCAATTAAATTTAATTAACATGCTTACTTATCTTGCTTCTGAGGACGCACTGCTGGGCATTTTCACATATTTGTTGCCCCAACACACACTACATACATACACACTGTCGACATCGGAATTTACTGTTTATATACAGTTTTTGACATGGTGGAAGGAGAGAGAATATTATATAGGTATATAGGTTCAGAATACTAGTCTATCAAAAAAAAAAGGTTCAGCCAACAGTGGCTCTCTTGTTGGAAAATAATATCTGGTAATTGATAATGATGGACAGTTTAATTTGTAAGCCATAATCTTTAAAAGTGTACAGCTACAAAGTACACATATGTATTTATATATTGATATGGGCACAATATAATTGTTTGCTATAAACTCTTAGTTCAATGAACACAACTATATCATACTTAGTTTGAAACTTTAAGAGTAATCCCCATGGCAGTAGCAGGAAAGCTGATGATAATAGGATGCAGCTGATCACCATGTAAAATTCAAAATTCACTGAAAAAAAAACAAACATAAAACATTAGACAAAAAAGCAATGTTAAACAGTACCCCAAATCAACTTGTCACATCTGAGGCAAAAGACACAGATCTTGAAATTACAGCAGGTTAAGAACTAAGCACACACACTACAAAAGGAACATGATCAGTACTGTTCAGAGGCCCAACAGTTCAGTTTTTGATTTTCAAACTTGAGTGTTATTTTAAATGCATCTATATGTTTGTATGTACAACTGTTCTGTTTTTTTTTTCTTTACCCCAGCCAAATCAGGTGGAATCAGCTGCCCACTGAGAGTCCTGGTTGGAGTAATTGGGGAGGCAACCATTTAAAAGCAGGAAATCAAGATGGCTGATAGATGGAGAGAGAGAGAGAGAGGGGGGGGGGATTGGTGTCAACCCATGCACTGTGTTTTTAGTTGTAGCTGTTTTAATCTCTTCTGCTAGGAAATACTTCAGTTTGGGTATTTTACCTGCATCTACAGGGAAGCTTAGGGTTTGTTTGTTTCTTTCATTTATTTTGTAGCTATCTGTCTTGTTACTTAGAGTAGAACAGTGTTATGTTCTGTTGATTTATTTGGTGCCGTCCAGTTTGGTACTAGAGAACAACAATTTTAGCATTTGTGACTGTTTTTAATGGCTCTTTTGTAAATAAAAAACTTTTATTATTTTCTCTGACTTTTGGTTTTAGCAAATTGCCACGTTATTGGTCCCACATACCCCTAGATACAAGGTGGGATCGTAACAAACTATAGTTTACAAACTGTAGCTCAGAATTGTGTGCATGTATACATGTGTCCGCCCTTTAGCATAAACAACCAATCAGTTTGCTGTTTACGCCGCAAGTGGAGAAGGGTCAACATGCTAAGAAAAAGACCCCTTGATGTGGATATCTGCACAGACGCAGTAAAAGAACAAGCCAAAGTAACATGTTTTGAGCATTATATAAACTATCCCTGAGATTATTGTAAAACTTTATCACTGATGTTTGTGATTGAAAAATAATTGTCTGAGTTTGCTTTCTGACAGGAAGAGTTCCACCACACTGCTTTTTCCATCAAGCACCAAGGAACAGTTTTAACCCAGCTGGGAACGGGTGATGTCCCAGAGCCTCCTTAACACTTACATAGAACTCATTCACTGCTTTTAATCTTTACTCATGGATCATCCACATACCTGACCCTTTAAGTGCATTAAAAGCCATGTCATGTACTAATCATGTCAACTCGCTGTGTGTGAATTTTTGAAGTTACTTTTCATCACTTCAAATGTTGTTTATTTCTCATGATAAGGGCCTTTCACACCTCAGAAAAAATTTACTTCAGTTAAAAGTTGGCTTTTTCTTATTTTATCGATGCTTAATTAAACTGTTCCACAAAAATCACCAAAAAAGCTCTTTATAGATTACCTGGAGACGTGTGCAGCTCATCCGTAGTGAACTCATTCTTGAAAACCTGGACCATGCAACCTCAGCGCAGATGTGAACTGTAATAAATTCATATTCACTATTACAAAATACATAAACATGTAAACTATTAGACAAACAAAAGTCAGTATTCTCAATTTTTAAATACAATTTAATAGTTGTTAATGTATGTGTAAAAGTATTTTACAGTCGATTGATAAGCTTGTTTGACTTGAACCAGGTGTACGTACTGGCAAGTGATTTTGAACTTTTTCTCTAACGTTAATACATGGTGGTGTCACACAAAATCACTTCACTTCTTCAATATAAAAGGTACCTGAAGGCAAGTGTGAGGAGCTCCTCGCGCATGTAGTAGAGTTTAAATAAAAAACCGTTATCTTTTTCAGTTATTCACTGAAGATTTCAAGGTAACGTTAACAGCTGCTCTTTAGGACAAAAAACATACCAAAACATTATATTAATAATACTGATATATTGTAGTAACAGAACAATAGATATAATCAAATTATTTTGTGTTTTTTATCATTAACAATTTAATTATAGTTATGTTTTAACGTTAGCCAAAAAGGCTAACTTGGTAGGTACGTTAAGCTAACTGTATAGCCAGCAATACTTAGCAAAAGGCTATCAGAAATAACTTAAAACATACATCTAAAGGTAACATTATTATTATGAATACGATATAAACCATCTAACAACATAGCTAAGTTAAATTACAAACACACGATTTCACAACGATTACATTAGTTACCTGTGCCGGCGTTAAGGGAAGACGTCACAGCTACAGCTGTATGGAGCTGGTGATCCTTCTCTTTTGAGTAAGGGGTGTGATGTATTTAAAAGGCTGGATTTAGCGCCCTCTTTTTGGCAGTAGACAATATTACAAAAACTTTTTACAGTCATTGGCTGGCATAAGACAAAGCACAGTATCATGTCTAAAGCCTATATGTACACGTCTTTATGGATTTCCTTGACTGAGTGATTGAACTAATTAAGTGTTTACATTTTTGCAGTTACTCTTTGTGCACTCCGGAGTCATTTGACCAACACTGACCTTGGTAAGATGTTTACAAAAACATACATTATTATTTCTAAAATAAGTTTTCTACTTAGAAATAACACCCATCACCATAAAAATATTGCACCCAATTTGACATTAACCTCAAGGCAGACTCTGATCTTCAGAAGAGACTAGTAAGTGCTTTCTATGTTAAATTTTACGTGTTATGTATGTACTTTGTTATAGTACCTTTAAAAGATACAATTTGACAATTTACTTAACCATGGTGTGTTCTTAAGTGACCCTCTACTATGTTTAAGAGCAGATAACTTTGTTTTTACTTAAAACTTCTTGACTTTTATTAGTGAGCACAACATTAGAAAATGTAAAACATTGCATTTGTTTATATTTCTATAAAAGCTGTAAAATGTTTTGCATTATAAGAAATAATTATAATATGCAGCTAATAATGTTAAAATGGTTGCTAAAGTGCCATTAGACTGTTGCTTTTGTGTCCTGGGTGTTTGTCAAAGTGTGTGTGTGTGTGTGTGTGTGTGTAGTGTGTGGTGTATGTATGTATGTATACTGTATACTGACTGTGGTGCAGTAACAGACAATCACCCATTTCTGTGTGCAGTTTAGCTCAGTGAATGTGCAGTATGGATTACATTTGGGTTAATTAGGGATAATTTGGATTATATTTGGCGATCTTAGAAACTTGTCAAATTTACGCATTCTTAATTTCAGTTTATTGAAATAAAAAAATAATGTTTTTTTTTTCTTTTACAGATTGAGTGTTTTGGTTTTTCTGGAGGTATGACTGTGAAGGAAACTGTTTGGAGAATTATGCAAAAAACAGTAACAAATGACCTGGCAAAAAAAAATCAACTGGACAGGAGCAAATGAAAAAATTCCATTTAAATCGACCAAACTGAAAGATATAATCTTGGGTAGGTTTTTTTTTTAATTAATATTCATAATTTAAAAGTTTTAAAAGACTTTGTTTTGGCAGGGTAAAAGACAGAATATTTTACATATTTATACATACTGGAACATATACAGTACAAAATGAGCACTAAAAGAATATTTATATTTTTCATTTCATTTTATCATATACCCCTACCATAGATGTTATAAACGTTACAGCAGAATGTGAGGGGCTGATAAATTGTGCAGGAACAAATGAGCTTTAGACTATAATTGTTTATCACTCCTGAGTCTAGTTCACTCATCCACCTTCTGTGTACCTGACAAAATGGTCAATGATGGTGTTGTTTTAATACAATGTAGCCACAGTGTAGATATACCTGATACACTGTGTTCTTTTTGTATACTATGTATGTTTTCCAATATGTTTTAGCTGCTGTCAGGAGAAACAGTTTCACTGCAAACGCACCACCAAAAACATTTGCATCGGGGCACTCGGATGGCGCACGGTAAATGTCTAAAGGATGTGGCACTGGAGGATGTGGCACTGATTTGAGCCTCAATTGATGTTCCGGTTCATTCCAAGGCTGTTCGTGGGGCTGAAATTTGTTCATCCATAACCTTTAGCCTTTTTCAAACTTTTTAAATGAGCAATCTTAAATGAGCCATCTCCATGGCAAAAATTGCTTGTAAAAATGACCAGTATGTAACAGATATGGTAAATAGAGAGTGTGTTAAAAACGCTAGGTTTTTATAACACAGGGTAAATCTTTTTAGCATGGATCAATGTGTCTGCTGCCCATAAAAAATATACTGTACTTCCCATTTCTGCCATATTTGTATGATCTTTGCAAATATAGATTTTCACAGTAAGCAATATTTAATCAGGGCTATTAGCAGAAATCAATAAGCTGCACATGAACTAGAGACTCTAGTCAGTGTTCCATTATGCTGAATGTTGATGTAAAAATATAACTATATTTGTATTTAACCATCATACTGTATTTACAAGGTTGAAAGTACAGGTACTTAAAATACAAAAATGTATTTTTATTCAGTTCAAACACTAATCACCCAAATAATAATCGTTTGAATACTGCCTGTAATCACTCAGCACTGCAGTGACGCTGACATGATGGTGGTGTGTTCGTGTGTGTTGTGCTGGTAAGAGTGGATCAGACACAGCAGCGCTAATGGAGTTTTTAAACACCTCACCGTCACTGCTGGACTGAGAATAGTCCACCAACCAAAAATATCCAGCCAACAGCACCCCGTGGGCAGCATCCTGTGACCACTGATGGTCTAGAAGATGACCTACTCAGCAATAGATAAGCAATCGTCTCTGACTTTACATCTACAAGGTGGACCAACTAGGTAGGAGTGTCTAAGAGTGGACAGTGAGGGGACATGGTATTTAAAAACTCCATCAGCCACACACCACCACCATGTCAGTGTCACTGCAGTGCTGAGAATGATCCACCACCTAAAGGATGGTGGCATTCAAACTAAATTATGTATAAAAAAAAACAACAACAAATATTCTAGAATTTTTTATTTTTCAGTTCATACAAAATATTTCCTTTAGTACAACAAACTTCATGTATAGACATTTGTTAAAAGTAAGTAACTGGCATTGAATGACAGCTTAACCACAGGAGACACATTATTGTATATTTTAGAAGCTCCCAAAAGCACCATAAATCATGAGATTGGAGGTAGACACTGAATGACACTTTCAAGTCTGAATAAATCCACCTCCATCAATGTGAACTAAACCTGATGTTACACTTTTGAGTGTGTGTATTTATACAATTTAAAATCCACCAAGTTTGTTCTGAACAAGAACTACAGATCATATCACACACACACACACAGTGCGATGACACACGCATCAAACCTGAAAACACCCATACAAGTGACAGTAAACCTTAATTTCTTACAAAAAATCAAATATACTATTTATCTTTATACGAGATCTCACATTGCACTTTACAAAAATACATATAAATACAAAATGTATTTGCATTTACAGTACTTGTTTTGTTATACATATTCAACTTCCATTTCCTCTCACGCTAAAACAGAAAATCATGTGCAGAAAGCACCAATATGAAAATAAATTCAGTTTGAAGTGTCACCCAATCCTCATCAAAGTCAAATGAGAAAAAGCCCTTTAACACGAGCTGTTCGTCACCGGAGCTTCTAGCATTAAGACTCTTGTGTTTTGTTTTTCTCCAAAAATGCTGTGGGGTTCCTTCATGAAGAATCTGCAGTCCAAGTCTGAGCAGTACGAGATGAAACATTCTGAGACAATAAGCTGTAGTTCTCATCTCCATTTCTTTATAGAAAACACACAGGTCCAACCTCTAGGTGATGATTAGAGCCAGGATTCTTGCTTGGGAGGTTCACAACATCCACTATTGGAAGCAGGTTAGGATCGTCCATCTGGAAAAGGAACTGGGTCTGATGCCACCAGCCGTCTGTAATCTGAGAAAAAAGTGGAGGTAAGCTTTAGAAATAGACAGATTTTGTTTCATATATACTGTATATATACAGTGGTGTTAAAAAAAATAGCAGTCCAACACCATTAACCTGATAAATCACTGTTTTTAGTAGAAATGCTAATTCTACATAGCAAAAAATTTACTTTAAAGTGTAGTAGAGTATTAAAAACAAAACAAACCCAACCATTAGGACATGCATGCCGCTCATTCTGAGTAATCGAAGCATTGATTGCTGTTATTTTGAACAAGCCCCTTTCAGTGAGGAGTTCAATTGGTGAAGTCATTCATTCTGCAGAAGAACGGGTGTCAATTTTGGTTCTTATTTAAGGTAGGAAGGGGGCAAATGTTGCACAGGTTGGTCATAGTGCATTTCCTTCTGAAATACTGGGTAAAATGGGTTGTTCCAGACATTGTTCTGATGAACAGCGTACTTTGATTAAAAAGTTGATTGTAGAGGGAAAAACATACAGAGAAGTGCAGCGAATTATTGGCTGCTCAGCTAAAATGATCTCAAATGCCTTGCAGTGACGACCAAAACCTGAAAGACGCAGAAGGAAGCGTGGAACTACTGTTCGAAAGGATCGAAGAATAGCCAGAATGGCAAAGGTTCAGCCAGTGATCACCTCCAGAAAGATCAAGGAACATCTGCAGTTACCAGTGAGTACAGAAGATGATTAAGTGAAGCCAATTTACCAGCAAGAACTCCTTGCAAAGTCCCGTTGTTATGAAAAATACACGTCCTGAATGGGTTAAAATTTGCCAAGGAACACATTGACTGGTCCAAAGAGAAATGGCTCAACATTTTGTGGACTGATGAAAGCAAAATTGTTCTTTTTGGGTCTAGTGGCCGTAGACAGTATGTCAGACGACCCCCGAGCACTGAATTCAAGCCAAAGTTCACTGTGAAGACAGTAAAGCATGGTGGTACAAAATTATGATATGGGGATATTTTTCATACCGTGGTGTTACGTCTATTTATCACATACGAGGGATCATGGATCAGTTTAAATGTATCAGAATACTTTAGATCATGTTGCCCTATGTCGAAGAAGAAATGTCCTTAAAATGGGTGTTTGAACATGACAATGACCCAAAACATCTTGGTTACAGACCAACAAGATTGAGGTAATAGAGTGGCCAGCACAATCCCCTGACCTCAATCCCATAGAGAACTTGTGTTCTGACATCTGAAACATGTTTTTTTTTTTTTTTTTTTTAAGGCAAAACCCAAAATTGCAGAAGAACTGTGGAATGTAGTCTAATCATCCTGGACTGGAATACCTGTTCAGAGGTGCCAGAAGTTGGTCGACTCCATGCAACACAGATCTCGGAAACAATTGTTATGCCACTAAATATTAGTTCAGTAATTTAAAGTGAAGTGAAACCTCAAACATTTTTTTCAGTTTATAGACAATTTTTTTGAGTTTTTATAGAAAAATGCTGGCACTGCTATTTTTTTGAACAGCCTAATATTCATTTTTCTTAACTTTCTGTAAAGGATGAACACAAACTGGCTACATTTTGTTAATGTTTTGATTTAGAATTAAGTGTAGTATTTTCAGTGCATTTGCATTTATGGAAATAAAAGTTATTATAATGATTTTGTGCTTTATTCGCTTTTTTAAAAATCACTGCTATTTTTTTGAACACCACTGTATATACGTATATGTATATTATATATATATAAAACTGTTGAGGTGGACATGTGCCAACCAGCTGGCTGCCACTTTTACAGACATCTTCAAGCTTTCCCTGGCACAGTCTACTGTCCCTGTCTGTTTCAAGACCACCACCACCAGCATACCAGTCCCAAAGAAGTCCAGCATCACATGTATGAATGACTAGCGCCCCATCGCTCTCACACCCATAGTGATGAAGTGCTTTGAGAGACTGATCATAGCTCATATAAAGAGCAGTCTTCCTAGCACCCTGGACACTCATCAGTTTGCCTACCGCACCAATAGATCTGGTGATGACGCAGTTTCCCTGGCAATGCACACCGCACTCAGACACCTGGATGGAGTTAACACATACGTCAGGATGTTGTTTGTTGACTTCAGTTCAGCCTTTAATACCATCATTCCATCCAGACTGGTCTCCAAACTGAGCACACTTGGGATTAGTCACACAACCTCCCCTGTCCTCACACTCAGCACAGGATGCCCACAAGGTTGCGTCCTCTCACCCGTGCTGTACACACACGACTGCATCACAAAACACAGCTCCAACACCATCATCAAGTTTGCCGACGACATCACAATAATCGCAGAATCGCCAATGATGACGAGAGACTGTACAACGAGGAAGTGAGGATGCTCACAGAGTAGAGCACTGCTAACAACCTGTCCCTCAATGTTAGCAAGACCAAGGAGATCGACTTCAGACGGGGAAGCAGAGTGCACACACCACTGAGCATCGAGGGGACAACTGTGGAAAGAGTGAGCAACTTCAAGTTCCTCGACGTCCACATAGCTGAGGATCTCACCTGGTCACTCAACACATCACATGTCGTCAAAAAAGCTCAACAGCGTCTGGTACGGCAGTGCCACTGCTGCTGAACGCGAGGTTCTTCAGAGGGTGGTGAAAACTGCCCAGCACATTACTGCAACCGCACTCCCACCCATACTGGACATCTACAAGTAAAAGCTGTCTGAGGAAAGCCAGGAACATTTCCTCTGACCCCACACACCCCAGCCACTTCCTGTTCCAGCCACTGCCACCTGGAAAGAGGTACCGGAACATTCGAGCCAGAACCACCAGACTTAACAGTTTCTACCCATGAGCGGTTAAGCTGGTCAACATCTACCAGGACATAACATACCTTTCTGACTGTCACTACCCAACCCTGCACAATAACTCATAAGACTGTACTTTCATTGCACTCACTTTACTGGACTTTGTTTACCTAAACCTAGCTGCTACATCAAATCTGTCTATGCACCTTATGTATGGACATTCTTGGTAACCTCCCCCATCGTCTTTGCACTATTGTCTTTTGTTGTCTGCGCTGGAGACGTAGATGTAGATGTTTCGTTATACTGTACAACCCTGTATTGTATAATGACAATAAAGTTGAATTAAATTGAGCTTACTTTGGATGCAGTGATGGGTCTCAGGCAGATCTGTCCTCCTCCGGTAAAGTTGCAGGTGACCTCAATTCCAGAAGTGCAGGTCAATCCAACACGAGCCTTTTAAGTTACATTAAAAAAAAGATTAAGGGACAGTTAATTATTATTATTATTTTTTTTTTTACATTAACAGCCTTTAAACTACCATTAGCTGAAAATTGATGAAATTACTATGCAGCTCTACAAATCCTGATTGATTACATTGACTGGAGTTTACAGTGTTACATTCTTCCATTAATACCATTTATGCTGTAATTTCTCACCATGGTTTAACCTGTGCTCACAGTCCAGCAGGTCCCTGCACATTCTAGCTGGGTTCTCCTGTGTGCCCAGAGGGTTCTTCATGCTGTAGATCAGATTACTGAGGTAGTGAAGGGTCTTAAAGATGTCGGTTCCCTGGTCCAGCATTGGAAGGTCCGTGTCCGTGTACGACTACATACAAGAAATACATCAAAAAGATGTTAAATATTTGTAATTTACTTTATACATATGCAGGGCGGCAAAGTGACCGTTTAAAATAGCATACTTCTTGTATTAGACACATTTTCAGTACGCCAAAGACACCTGAATGCAGTACTAATTTGGTCGTCACTCAAAGAACAAGACAAGAGATTATAATACACTATAATGCAGTAGCACAATGTAATGCAGCAGTTACATCCAGGTCCAGCTTGCGTCTGTGTGAAACACATTTTAAGTAACAAATGCTGCCATCTAGTGAGCATCCCAGCTTTGGCAAGACACTTTCTGCGTGGCTTCCAAGTTTGAGAGTATTCTGCCTGCAAAAATCTACATCAACAGAGAGGCCCAACTGTGGAGCAGCTAAAATGTTATATCAAGCAAGAACTGGGGATGAGATGGTTTGGTGGTACACTGAAAAATGCTGGGCTGAAAAAACCCCAACTTGGGTTATTTGGTAACCCAGCCCTGGGTAAATATTGGACAGAACACACACTGAGTTATTTTAACCCAACTTGCTGGGTTATGCAATTGAACCACTGTGCTGGGTCGTTTCCACAACGCTGGGTTAATTTCACCATGAATGTTGGGTTGTTGACTCCAATACTAATATGAAATTAATAATACTGCTACTATTACTACTACTTCTAACAATAATAATAACTAAACAGTCAGCACAAAGATGCTTTTGAGTTTATTATTAAAAGTATATGGATACACACAAAAAACTAATTTGTAAAATGTTAACAATCAGATTAATATAATATTACTCGGGCTGCATGTTCTTTTCCATTGTTGGTCAAGAATGGGGAAAAAAAAAACTATTGCTGGATATTGGCAGGAACTGGAACACGCTGTCGTACACGCCGATCCGGAGCATCCCAAACATGCTCAGTGGGTGACATGTCCGGTGAGTATGCTGGCCATGCAAGAACTGGGATGTTTTCAGCTTCCAGGAATTGTGTACAGATCCTTGCGACATGGGGCCGTGCGTTATCACGCTGCAACGTGAGGTGATGGTCGTGGATGAATGGCACAACAATGGGCCTCAGGATCTCGTCACGGTATGTCTGTGCATTCAAAATGCCATCAATAAAATGCACCTGTGTTCGTTGTCCATAACATACGCCTGCCCATACCATAACCCCACCACCACCATGGGCCACTCGATTTACAACGCCGACATCAGTGAACCGCTCACCCACACGACGCCATACACGCAGTCTGCCATCTGCCCTGTACAGTGAAAACCGGGATTCATCCGTGAAGAGAATCCCGGTTCACAACATCCACTATTGGAAGCAGGTTAGGATCGTCCGTCTGGAAAAGGAACTGGGTCCGATGCCACCAGCCGTCTGTAATCTGAGAGAAAAGTGGAGATAAGCTTTAGAAATAGACAGATCCTGTTTTGTATAATAAATAAAACTGTTGCTGTGAACACATTTTTTTTTAGCTTACTTTGGATGCAGTGATGGGTCTCAGGCAGGTCACTCTGCAACGTGCCAGACGCCATCGAATGTGAGCATTTGCCCACTCAAGTCGGTTACGACGACAAACTGCAGTCAGGTGGAGACCCCGATGAGGACGACGAAAAATGGGAGCAAAAACAAAAAAAGTGTTGTGTTTATATTTTTGTTCAGTATACTTACCTCAGATCTAAAACTTTGTGTACACAAGTCTAAGTGCAGAGTAGGAATCAAAGATAACTTGAAATGCATCACTAAGGGCCTCGTTTTTCTGTATGATAATGCAAAAAAGACTATGATCCATCTTACCCATTTACCCTAGTAATTTATTTGACAAATGTACAGTACTTTCATCCACTGACCAACACAAAAAAAAAAAAAAAAAAAGTACTGCATGTTACATGCATCTTGTCAATGCTAAATAGACTGGAAAAAGAATTCACAACAGACAGGGGTTTATCTGCAATTGTTTATTGAACACGGAGCACATAATGGCTTCTCAGTGTCATTTAAAAGCTTAACAGCTTCTTAGTAGTGCATATTTTGATTGAAGACCAAACTAACAAGACACATTTAAACACTTCTAATGAAGCCCTCCTCCTTTCTCATCCGGGCTTGGGACCGGCAATGGCGGAGTTAAAAAAATGTGCGTGTACATGTATATATACTAGGGCTGTCAAACGATTAAAATTTTTAATCGCGATTAATCTCAGAATTTCATATAGTTAATCGCGATTAATCGCATTAAAAAAAATCTGTGTAAATGTTATAGAAAACAAGGATTTTTAAGTGAAATGTTACAATTAAAATGGTGAACACATTTTATGCTAAATGTACTGATGTTAAAAACTGCTGGGACAAGAGAAAACTGTAAGGGAGTTTATTCACTCACATACTAGGCAGTAAATGTCAGATTGTAGGTTAGAATTTCTCCATCAGCAAACATTGTAGATCAGCGGTGCTTTAGGTGGGATAAGGCGTAGTTATTGTATCAGACTTGTCTGTGGTTGTATCGTGACGATGGTTTGATGGACGTTTCTACACGAAGTGAGTGTGTTTTGACCCTTTGGGGCTTCCATAGTTCATGAACTAACGTGCTCGACTCAGCTTTCCGGTATTCAGTACAGAAGAAGAAGTTAATTAAGTGTAATAAAGTGTTCTGCTCCCGACAACTTGTGAATATAGCGTGTATTTATTTCTTTATTATGCAAGTGCATCACTACCACGATCGGTTACATTATGTTAACAAACCGCAAATGAAAAACGGTGGCAAGTCCGACATTAAAATGTTTGTTCTACCAGTCAAGTGTCAACATGAACTAGAATTTGCGTTAATGGCACTAATTTTTTTAATCGCGTTAAATTGAGGTCGCATTAATGCGTTATTATCGCGTTAACTTCGACAGCCCTAATATATACACATATTGGCTTCCAGCCAATAAGGGGGGTTTTGGGGGAGGACCAAAAAAGGAACACCCGCCACGAAGACCGAACCCAAGCTAACAACAACTGCTAGTCGTTAAAATACATACATAATATACACAAAGCTAACTAAATAAATCCATCCATCCATAAATATATATAATTATATGAAAAAATACATAAAATAATACCATGCATATTAAATGGGAACCAGAGTAGTCAGCGTAGTCTTCCAAATCTTCATGAAAACCTAAACCTAAGAGAGGGAAGCAAAGGAAAACATGACCAAACCCAAACTAACAACCGCTAGTCGTTAATACATATGCTAAACTAACAAAATAAATCCATCCATCCATATATGTAAATAAATATATATATATATATTTATATAAAAAAAAAATTAACATACCGAATACTGCATTTACTCACAAATTCAATCAGCTTGTCCATCATGATGCACTCATGATAACTTTGAGCCTCCATCTTCTGCTGCAAGGTTTAGCAGCCGGTGACATCTTCTTCATGAAAACCTAAACCTAGAGAGAAGGTGGGGAGGAAGAACACAAAAACGAACCCAAACCAACGACCTCTAGGGTCATAATACATAACATACAAATATGAATATTATCTAATAAAATAGGTACATATATACAAAAACATATAGATATACGTACATAAAATATATGGATGGATGGATATAAAAATGAATACAATCTAAAAAAGACAAAAAATAAATCTTCACATACCGAATACTGCATTTACTCACAACCTCGCTTACTCATCAGCTTGTCCATCATGATGCACTCATGATAACTTTGAGCCTCCATCTTCTGCTGCAAAGTTTAGCAGCCGGTGACGTCTTCCAAATCTTCTTCATGAAAACCTAAACCTAGAGAGAAGGTGGGGAGGAAGAACACAAAAACGAACCCAAACCAACGACCTCTAGGGTCATAATACATAACATACAAATATGAATATTATCTAATGAAATACGTACATATATACACCAATGTATAGATATACGAACATAAAATATATGGATGGATGGAAAAATAAATACAAACTAAAATAGACAAAAATAAATCTTCACATACCGAATACTGCATTTACTCACAAATTCAATCAGCTTGTGCATCATGATGCACTCATAACTTTGAGGCTTCCTCTTCTGCTGCAAAGTTTAGCAGCCGGTGACTTCTTCCAAATCTTCTTCATGAAAACCTAAACCTAGAGAGAAGGTGGGGAGGAAGAACACAAAAACGAACCCAAACCAACGACCTCTAGGATCATAATACATAACATACAAATATGAATATTATCTAATGAAATACGTACATATATACACCAATGTATAGATATACGAACATAAAATATATGGATGGATGGAAAAATAAATACAAACTAAAATAGACAAAAATAAATCTTCACATACCGAATACTGCATTTACTCACAAATTCAATCAGCTTGTGCATCATGATGCACTCATAACTTTGAGGCTTCCTCTTCTGCTGCAAGGTTTAGCAGCCGGTGACGACTTCCAAATCTTCTTCATGAAAACCTAAACCTAGAGAGAAGGTGGGGAGGAAGAACACAAAAACGAACCCAAACCAACGACCTCTAGGGTCATAATACATAACATACAAATATGAATATTATCTAATGAAATACGTACATATATACAAAAACTTATAGATATACGTACATAAAATATATGGATGGATGGATATAAAAATAAATACAAACTAAAATAGACAAAAATAAATCTTCACATACCGAATACTGCATTTACTCACAACCTCGCTTACTCATCAGCTTGTCCATCATGATGCACTCATGATAACTTTGAGCCTCCATCTTCTGCTGCAAGGTTTAGCAGCCGGTGACGTCTTCCAAATCTTCTTCATGAAAACCTAAACCTAGAGAGAAGGTGGGGAGGAAGAACACAAAAACGAACCCAAACCAACGACCTCTAGGGTCATAATACATAACATACAAATATGAATATTATCTAATGAAATACGTACATATATACACCAATGTATAGATATACGAACATAAAATATATGGATGGATGGAAAAATAAATACAAACTAAAATAGACAAAAATAAATCTTCACATACCGAATACTGCATTTACTCACAAATTCAATCAGCTTGTGCATCATGATGCACTCATAACTTTGAGCCTCCATCTTCTGCTGCAAGGTTTAGCAGCCGGTGACGACTTCCAAATCTTCTTCATGAAAACCTAAACCTAGAGAGAAGGTGGGGAGGAAGAACACAAAAACGAACCCAAACCAACGACCTCTAGGGTCATAATACATAACATACAAATATGAATATTATCTAATGAAATACGTACATATATACAAAAACTTATAGATATACGTACATAAAATATATGGATGGATGGATATAAAAATAAATACAAACTAAAATAGACAAAAATAAAATCTTCGCACACCGAATACTGCATTACTCACAACCTCGCTTACTCATCAGCTTGTCCATCATGATGCACTCATGATAACTTTGAGCCTCCATCTTCTGCTGCAAGGTTTAGCAGCCGGTGACGACTTCCAAATCTTCTTCATGAAAACCTAAACCTAGAGAGAAGGTGGGGAGGAAGAACACAAAAACGAACCCAAACCAACGACCTCTAGGGTCATAATACATAACATACAAATATGAATATTATCTAATAAAATACGTACATATATACACCAATGTATAGATATACATACATAAAATATATGGATGGATGGATATAAAATTAATTACATACAAACTATAATGAATATATATCCATTTTGATTTCCAATCAACGATGTGTAATTCATGTAGCAGTTTGGTTTTACAGGGCGGATTGCTATCCCTGCGCCCAACCCTCCTCCTTTCTCATCCGGGCTTGGGACCGGCAATGGCGGAGTTAAAAAATGTGCGTGTACATGTATATATACACATATTGGCTTCCAGCCAATAAGGGGGGTTTTGGGGGAGGACCAAAAAAGGAACACCCGCCACGAAGACCGAACCCAAACTAGCAACTGCTAGAGTCGTTAAAATACATACATAATATACACAAAGCTAACTAAATAAATCCATCCATCCATAAATATATATAATTATATGAAAAAATACATAAAATAATACCATGCATATTAAATGGGAACCAGAGTAGTCAGCGTAGAAGTCAGCGTAGTCTTCCAAATCTTCATGAAAACCTAAACCTAAGAGAGGGAAGCAAAGGAAAACACGACCAAACCCAAACTAACGACCGCTAGAGTCGTTAATACATAATATGCAAAACTAACTAAATAAATCCATCCATCCATATATATAAATATAAAATTATATGAAAAAATACATAAAATAATACCATGCATATTAAATGGGAACCAGAGTAGTCAGCGTAGAAGTCAGCGTAGTCTTCCAAATCTTCATGAAAACCTAAACCTAAGAGAGGGAAGCAAAGGAAAACACGACCAAACCCAAACTAACGACCGCTAGAGTCGTTAATACATAATATGCAAAACTAACTAAATAAATCCATCCATCCATATATATAAATATAAAATTATATGAAAAAATACATAAAATAATACCATGCATATTAAATGGGAACCAGAGTAGTCAGCGTAGAAGTCAGCGTAGTCTTCCAAATCTTCATGAAAACCTAAACCTAAGAGAGGGAAGCAAAGGAAAACACGACCAAACCCAAACTAACAACCGCTAGTCGTTAATACATAATATGCAAAACTAACTAAATAAATCCATCCATCCATGTATGTAAATATATATATATATATATATATTTATATTTAAAAAAAATTAACATACCGAATACTGCATTTACTCACAAACTTAATCAGCTTGTACATGATGATACACTCATAACTTTGAGGCTTCCTTCTCTGCTGCAAGGTTTAGCAGCCGGTGACGTCTTCCAAATCTTCTTCATGAAAACCTAAACCTAGAGAGAAGGTGGGGAGGAAGAACACAAAAACGAACCCAAACCAACGACCTCTAGGGTCATAATACATAACATACAAATATGAATATTATCTAATAAAATACGTACATATATACACCAATGTATATATATACATACATAAAATATATGGATGGATGGATATGAAAATAAATACAAACTAAAATATATAGACGGAAATAAATCTTCACATACCGAATACTGCATTTACTCACAAATTCAATCAGCTTGTGCATCATGATGCACTCATAACTTTGAGGCTTCCTCTTCTGCTGCAAGGTTTAGCAGCCGGTGACGTCTTCCAAATCTTCTTCATGAAAACCTAAACCTAGAGAGAAGGTGGGGAGGAAGAACACAAAAACTAACCCAAACCAACGACCTCTAGGGTCATAATACATAACATACAAATATGAATATTATCTAATGAAATACGTACATATATACACCAATGTATAGATATACGTACATAAAATATATGGATGGATGGATATAAAAATAAATACAAACTAAAATAGACAAAAATAAAATCTTCACATACCGAATACTGCATTACTCACAACCTCGCTTACTCATCAGCTTGTCCATCATGATGCACTCATGATAACTTTGAGCCTCCATCTTCTGCTGCAAAGTTTAGCAGCCGGTGACGACTTCCAAATCTTCTTCATGAAAACCTAAACCTAGAGAGGAGGTGGGGAGGAAGAACACAAAAACGAACCCAAACCAACGACCTCTAGGGTCATAATACATAACATACAAATATGAATATTATCTAATGAAATACGTACATATATACACCAATGTATAGATATACGTACATAAAATATATGGATGGATGGAAAAATAAATACAAACTAAAATAGACAAAAATAAATCTTCACATACCGAATACTGCATTTACTCACAAATTCAATCAGCTTGTGCATCATGATGCACTCATAACTTTGAGGCTTCCTCTTCTGCTGCAAGGTTTAGCAGCCGGTGACTTCTTCCAAATCTTCTTCATGAAAACCTAAACCTAGAGAGAAGGTGGGGAGGAAGAACACAAAAACGAACCCAAACCAACGACCTCTAGGGTCATAATACATAACATACAAATATGAATATTATCTAATGAAATACGTACATATATACAAAAACGTATAGATATATGTACATAAAATATATGGATGGATGGATATAAAAATAAATACAAACTAAAATAGACAAAAATAAAATCTTCACATACCGAATACTGCATTTACTCACAACCTCGCTTACTCATCAGCTTGTCCATCATGATGCACTCATGATAACTTTGAGCCTCCATCTTCTGCTGCAAGGTTTAGCAGCCGGTGACTTCTTCCAAATCTTCTTCATGAAAACCTAAACCTAGAGAGAAGGTGGGGAGGAAGAACACAAAAACGAACCCAAACCAACGACCTCTAGGGTCATAATACATAACATACAAATATGAATATTATCTAATAAAATACGTACATATATACACCAATGTATAGATATACATACATAAAATATATGGATGGATGGATATAAAATTAATTACATACAAACTATAATGAATATATATCCATTTTGATTTCCAATCAACGATGTGTAATTCATGTAGCAGTTTGGTTTTACAGGGCGGATTGCTATCCCTGCGCCCAACCCTCCTCCTTTCTCATCCGGGCTTGGGACCGGCAATGGCGGAGTTAAAAAATGTGCGTGTACATGTATATATACACATATTGGCTTTCAGCCAATAAGGGGGGTTTTGGGGGAGGACCAAAAAAGGAACACCCGCCACGAAGACCGAACCCAAACTAGCAACTGCTAGAGTCGTTAAAATACATACATAATATACACAAAGCTAACTAAATAAATCCATCCATCCATAAATATATATAATTATATGAAAAAATACATAAAATAATACCATGCATATTAAATGGGAACCAGAGTAGTCAGCGTAGAAGTCAGCGTAGTCTTCCAAATCTTCATGAAAACCTAAACCTAAGAGAGGGAAGCAAAGGAAAACACGACCAAACCCAAACTAACGACCGCTAGAGTCGTTAATACATAATATGCAAAACTAACTAAATAAATCCATCCATCCATATATATATATATAAAATTATATGAAAAAATACATAAAATAATACCATGCATATTAAATGGGAACCAGAGTAGTCAGCGTAGAAGTCAGCGTAGTCTTCCAAATCTTCATGAAAACCTAAACCTAAGAGAGGGAAGCAAAGGAAAACACGACCAAACCCAAACTAACAACCGCTAGTCGTTAATACATAATATGCAAAACTAACTAAATAAATCCATCCATCCATGTATGTAAATATATATATATATATATATATATATATATATATTTATATTAAAAAAAAATTAACATACCGAATACTGCATTTACTCACAAACTCAATCAGCTTGTACATCATGATACACTCATAACTTTGAGGCTTCCTTCTCTGCTGCAAGGTTTAGCAGCCGGTGACGTCTTGCAAATGTTCTTCATGAAAACCTAAACCTAGAGAGAAGGTGGGGAGGAAGAACACAAAAACGAACCCAAACCAACGACCTCTAGGGTCATAATACATAACATACAAATATGAATATTATCTAATAAAATACGTACATATATACAAAAACGTATAGATATACGTACATATAATATATGGATGGATGGATATAAAAATTAATACAATCTAAAAAAGACAAAAAATAAATCTTCACATACCGAATACTGCATTTACTCACAACCTCGCTTACTCATCAGCTTGTCCATCATGATGCACTCATGATAACTTTGAGCCTCCATCTTCTGCTGCAAGGTTTAGCAGCCGGTGACGTCTTCCAAATCTTCTTCATGAAAACCTAAACCTAGAGAGAAGGTGGGGAGGAAGAACACAAAAACGAACCCAAACCAACGACCTCTAGGGTCATAATACATAACATACAAATATGAATATTATCTAATGAAATACGTACATATATACACCAATGTATATATATATACATACATAAAATATATGGATGGATGGATATGAAAATAAATACAAACTAAAATATATAGACGAAAATAAATCTTCACATACCGAATACTGCATTTACTCACAAATTCAATCAGCTTGTGCATCATGATGCACTCATAACTTTGAGGCTTCCTCTTCTGCTGCAAGGTTTAGCAGCCGGTGACGACTTCCAAATCTTCTTCATGAAAACCTAAACCTAGAGAGAAGGTGGGGAGGAAGAACACAAAAACGAACCCAAACCAACGACCTCTAGGGTCATAATACATAACATACAAATATGAATATTATCTAATAAAATACGTACATATATACAAAAACGTATAGATATACGTACATATAATATATGGATGGATGGATATAAAAATTAATACAATCTAAAAAAGACAAAAAATAAATCTTCACATACCGAATACTGCATTTACTCACAACCTCGCTTACTCATCAGCTTGTGCATCATGATGCACTCATAACTTTGAGGCTTCCTCTTCTGCTGCAAGGTTTAGCAGCCGGTGACGACTTCCAAATCTTCTTCATGAAAACCTAAACCTAGAGAGAAGGTGGGGAGGAAGAACACAAAAACGAACCCAAACCAACGACCTCTAGGGTCATAATACATAACATACAAATATGAATATTATCTAATTAAATACGTACATATATACACCAATGTAAAGATATACGTACATAAAATATATGGATGGATGGATATAAAAATAAATACAAACTAAAATAGACAAAAAATAAATCTTCACATACCGAATACTGCATTTACTCACAACCTCGCTTACTCATCAGCTTGTCCATCATGATGCACTCATGATAACTTTGAGCCTCCATCTTCTGCTGCAAGGTTTAGCAGCCGGTGACGTCTTCCAAATCTTCTTCATGAAAACCTAAACCTAGAGAGAAGGTGGGGAGGAAGAACACAAAAACGAACCCAAACCAACGACCTCTAGGGTCATAATACATAACATACAAATATGAATATTATCTAATGAAATACGTACATATATACACCAATGTATATATATACATACATAAAATATATGGATGGATGGATATAAAAATAAATACAAACTAAAATAGACAAAAATAAAATCTTCGCACACCGAATACTGCATTTACTCACAACCTCGCTTACTCATCAGCTTGTCCATCATGATGCACTCATGATAACTTTGAGCCTCCATCTTCTGCTGCAAGGTTTAGCAGCCGGTGACGACTTCCAAATCTTCTTCATGAAAACCTAAACCTAGAGAGAAGGTGGGGAGGAAGAACACAAAAACGAACCCAAACCAACGACCTCTAGGGTCATAATACATAACATACAAATATGAATATTATCTAATAAAATACGTACATATATACACCAATGTATAGATATACGTACATAAAATATATGGATGGATGGATATAAAATTAATTACATACAAACTATAATGAATATATATCCGCTTCCCCATTTTGATTTCCAATCAACGATGTGTAATTCATGTAGCAGTTTGGTTTTACAGGGCGGATTGCTATCCCTGCGCCCAACCCTCCTCCTTTCTCATCCGGGCTTGGGACCGGCAATGGCGGAGTTAAAAAATGTGCGTGTACATGTATATATACACATATTGGCTTTCAGCCAATAAGGGGGGTTTTGGGGGAGGACCAAAAAAGGAAAACCCGCCACGAAGACCGAACCCAAACTAGCAACTGCTAGAGTCGTTAAAATACATACATAATATACACAAAGCTAACTAAA